>NW_026935663.1:20000-65551 GCF_032062105.1 Saccostrea cuccullata | reverse complement strand
AAATATAAAAATGATTAGAGCACTTTTATGAAATATATTTAGATCATTTTATTTTTAACAGTTTACATACTTATAACAGTTTACATATTTTTAAATTTTAAGTCCGTCGGATGGGACATTAAATGGTGCCCCGTGTCAGGGATAACAACCCCCTTGGCACGCAAAAGACCGTTTCTCTGGAGTTCGAAAAAGAGTAGGCTCATTGGGGGCCGCCAGAGAAACCAAAAACTTCCACAAAACCGTTCAATAAACAAACTTGTCCGCCGAAATATGGCTGAAATATTGCCGCCTCGGCGTTAAACAATATAAATCAATCAATCAATCAATATGACACTGGAAACAATAAGACGCACTCCTGCACCGAAGTGTTCTGTACTTCCCAAAGTGGCAGAATTCCTAGTATGGGCGCTAGTCGCTTTCTCTACACCTGTATAGTATCTGTAGAGCATGCCTTTATAGGGGTAAACTTGGCGCCGTTGCGCCTTGAAACGGTGTCAATTGGATCCATTTTGACACAGGAAACCATTAGAGACGCTCTTGCGCTGTAGTGTACCGGGAATCCCTAAGTGGCACAATTACTAGTTTGGGCGCTTGGCGCTTTCTCTAGACCAGTATAATATCTCTGTAGCATGACACCGTTGGGGTAAACTTGGCGCCCTGGCGCCTAAAAATGGTGTCCATTGGGTCCTTTTTGACACTGGAAACCATTAAAAGCGCTCTTCCAATGTAGTGTTCCGGGATTCTCTAATTGGAACAATTACTTGTTTTTGCGCTTGGCGCTTTCTCTAGACCCCTATAGTATCTGTATAGTATCACATTATAGGGGTAAACTTGGCGCCCTGGCGCCTAAATTGGTGGCAATTGGGTCCATTTTGACATTTGAAAGCGTTAGAGCGCTTTTGTGCCATGTTGTTCCGGGCTCTTTTAAGTGGCACAATTCCTAAATTGGGCGCTTGGCGCTTTCTCTAGAACTGTATAGTATCTGTATAATATCACAATATAGGGGTAAACTTGGCGCCCGGGCGAATAGAAACAGTGTCAATTGGGTCCTTTTTGACACTAGAAACCTTTAGCGGCGCTCCTGCGTCATATTGGTCCGGGCTCCTCTAAGTGGCACAATTTGAATTCTGGGCACTAGGCGCTTTCTCTACACAGGTGTAGTATCACATTTTAGGGGTAAACTTGGCGCCGTGGCGCCTAGAAACGGTGTCAATTGCACCCTTGTTGATATCGGAAACTGGTAGATGCGCTCTTGCACCTTGTTGTTTCGGGCTCCCCTAAGTGGCACAATTCCTAGTTTGGGAGCTGGGCTCTTTCTCTAGACCTGTATGGTATCTGTACAATAACACATTATAGAGGTAAACTTGGCGCCCTGGCGCCTAAAAACGGTGTCAATTTGATCCTTTTTGACACTGGAAACCATTAGTGGCCCTCTTGCTCCGTAGTGTTTCTGACTTTCCTAAGTGGCACAATTCCTAGTATTTGCGCTAGGCACTTTCTCTACACCTGTATAGTATATGTATAATATCACATTATAGGGGTAAACTTTGCGAGGTTGCGCCTATAAACGGTGTCAACTGGGTTCTTTTTGACAACGGAAACAATTAGAGGCGCTCTTGTGCTGTAGTGTACCGGGCTTCCCTAAATGGCAGAATTCCCAGTTTGGACGCTAGGCGTTTTCTCTACACCAGTATAGTATCACATTATAGGGGTAAACTTGGTGCTGTGGCGCTTAGAAAGGTGTCCATTGGGCCCTTGTTGATACTGGAAAACGGTAGAGGCGCTCTTGAGCCACAGTGTTCTGGGCTCCCCTTAGTGGCTCAATTCCCAGTTCGGGTAATGCGCGCTTTCTCTAGACCTTCGAAGTATCTGTATAATATCACATTTTTGGGAAACGTTACGCCCTGTCGCCTAGAAACAGTCTCAATTGGGTCTTTTCTGACACTTGAAACCGTTAGACGCGCTCTTGCGGCATGTTTTTCCGGGCTCGCTTAAGTGGCACAATTCCTAAATTTGGCGCTTGGCGCTTTCTCTAGTCCTGTATAGTATCTGCATAATATGACATTATAGGGGCAACCTTGGCGCCCTGGCGCCTAGAAACAGTGTCAATTGGGTCCTTTTTGACACTAAAAACCGGTAGAGGCGCTCTTTTGCCATGTTGTTCTGGGCTCCGCTAAGTGGCATAATTCCAAGTTTGGGCGCTGGGCGCTTTCTCTATACCTGTAAAGTATCTCTATAATATCACATTATAGGGGTAAACTTGGCATCCTGGTGCCTAGAAACAGTATTAATTGGGGTTTTTTTGACACTGGAAACTGGAAACCTTGGTGCCGTTGCGCCTAAAAACGGTGTCAATTGAGTCCTTTTTGACACTGGAAACCATTAGAGACGCTCTTGTGCCATGTTGTTCTTTGCTTCCCTAAGTGGCACAATTCCTAGTTTAGCCGCTAGCCGCTTTCTCTACACCGGTATAGCATCTGTATAATATCACATTATAGGGGTAAACTTAGCGCAATGGCGCATAGAAACGGTGTCAATTGGGTCCTTTTTGACACTGGTCACCATTGAAACGCTCTTGTGCCTTAGAGTTCCGGGCTTCCCTAAGTGGCACAATCCCTATTTTTGGCGCTAGGCGCTTCTTCTACACCTGAGGAGAATCTGTATAATAGCACAAAATAGGGCTTGGGGCGCTTGGCGCTTTCTCTAGACCTGCATAGTATCTGTGTAACATGACTTTATAGGGGTAAACTTGGCGCCCTGGCGCCTAGAAACGGTGTCAATTGGATTCTTTTTGACACTGGAAACCATTAGAGACGCTCTTGTGCCATGTTGTTCTTTGCTTCCCTAAGTGGCACAATTCCTAGTTTAGCCGCTAGGCGCTTTCTCTACACCTGAAGAGAATCTGTATAATAGCACATAATAGGGCTTGGGGCGCTTGGCGCTTTCTCTAGACCTGTATAGTATCTGCAGAAAATCACATTATAGTGGTAAACTTGGAGCCCTGGCTCCTTGAAATGGTGTCACATATTGTGACACTTGAAACCATTATTGGCGCTCTTTCACCGAAGTGTTCTGGGCTTCCCTAAGTGGCACAATCTCTATTTTTGGCGCTAAGCGCTTTCTCTACACCTGTATAGCATCTGTATAATAGAACATTATAGGGGTAAACGTAGCGGCCTTGCGCCCAGAAACGGTGTCAATTGGGTCCTTTTTGACACTGGTCTCCATTAGAAGCGCTTTTGCGCCTTAGTGTTCCGGGCTTCCATAAGTGACACAATTCCCAGTTTGGGCGCTAGGCGCTTTCTCTACACCTGTATAGTATCTGTGTAGCATGACTTTATAGGGGTAAACTTGGCGCCCTGGCGCCTAGAAACGGTGTCAATTGGGTCCTTTTTGACACTGGAAACCATTAGAGACGCTTTTCTACACCGGTATAGCCTGTATAATATCACATGTTCCGGGCTTCTTAAGTGCACAATTCCCAGTTTTTGTTTGGCGCTAGGCGCTTTCTCTACACCTGTATAGTATCTGTTCATAATCAAATTATAGGGGTAAACTTGGCGCCCTGGCGCCTAGAAATGGTGTCAATTGGATTCTTTTTGACACTGGAAACCATTAGAGACGCTCTTGTGCCAGGTTTTTCTGGGCTTCCCTAAGTGGCATAATTCCAAGTTTTGGTGCTAGGCGCTTTCTCTACACCTGTATAGAATCTGGATAGCATGACTTTATAGGGGTAAACTTGGCGCCGTGGCGCCTAGAAATGTTGTCAATTGGGTTCTTTTTGACACTAGAAACCATTAGAGAGGCTCTTGTTCCATGTTGTTCAGAGATTCCTAAAGTGGCACAGTTCCTATGGGCGCTTGGCGCTTTCTGCAGACCTGTATAGTATCTGATAATATACATTAAAGGGGTAAACTTAGCGGCCTTGCGCCCAGAAACAGTGTCAATTGGGTCCTTTTTGACACTGTTAAACGGTGTCATTAGAAGCGCTCTTGTGCCTTAGTGTTCCGGGCTTCCATAAGTGGCACAATTCCTAGCTTGGGCGCTTGGCGCTTTCTGCTAGACCTGTATAGTATCTGCATAGTATCACATTATAGTGGTAAACTTGGAGCCCTGGCTGCCTTGAAACGGTGTCACATTGGTCCTTTGTGACACTGGAAACCATTAGTGGCGCTCTTGCACCGCAGTGTTCTGGGCTTCCCTAAGTGGTGCAATTCCCTATTTTTGGCGCTTGGCGCTTTCTCTACCATAGTATCTGGCATGACATTATAGGGATAAACTTGGCGCCCTTGCGCCAAGATCGGTGTTAATAGAGGCGCTCTTTAACCACAGCGTTCAAGGCATCCCTATGTGGCACAATTCCAAGTTTGGGCGCTAGGCGCTTTTTCTACAACTGTATAGTATCACATTATAGGGGTAAACTGGCGAAGAGAAACGGTGTCAATTGGGCCCTTGTTGATACAAAAACCGGTAGAGGCGCTCTTTGCGCCATAGTGTTTCGAGCTTCCCTTAGTAGCACAATTCCTAGTTTGGGCGCTGCATTTTTTTCTTTCTCTACACCTGTATATTCTGTATAATATCACATTTTTGGGGTAAACGGCCCCTGGGGCCTAGAAACGGTGTCAATTGGGTCTTTTTGACACTGGAAACCATTAGAAACGCTCTTGCACCGTAGTGTTCCGGGCTTTCCTAAGTGGTAAAATTCCTAATTTGGGCGCTTGGCGCTTTTTCTAGTCCGGAAAAGCATCTCTATTGCATGCCATTATAGGGGTAAACTTGGTGCCCTTGCGCCTAGAAACGGTGATAAATGGGTCTTTTTTGACACTTGAAAATTTTAGAGGCGCTCTTGTGCCATGTTGTTCCGTGTCCCCTGTATAGTATCTCTATTATAGTATGTACAATTTTAAGGGGTAAACTTGGCGCCCTGGGGCAAGAAACAGTGTCAATTGGGTCCTTTTTGACACTGAAACCTTTAGAGGGCTCTCTTGCACCATAGTTGTTCCGGGCTTCCCTAAGTGGCTTCCCTATTTTTGGCGCACAATAGGCGCTTTCTCTACACCTGAAGAGAATCTGTATAATAGCACATAATAGGGCTTGGGGCGCTTGGCGCTTTCTCTAGACCTGTATAGTATCTGCAGAAAATCACATTATAGTGGTAAACTTGGAGCCCTGGCTCCTTGAAATGGTGTCACATGGGTCCATTGTGACACTTGAAACCATTATTGGCGCTCTTTCACCGAAGTGTTCTGGGCTTCCCTAAGTGGCACAATCTCTATTTTTGGCGCTAAGCGCTTTCTCTACACCTGTATAGCATCTGTATAATAGAACATTATAGGGGTAAACGTAGCGGCCTTGCGCCCAGAAACGGTGTCAATTGGGTCCTTTTTGACACTGGTCTCCATTAGAAGCGCTCTTGCGCCTTAGTGTTCCGGGCTTCCATAAGTGACACAATTCCCAGTTTGGGCGCTAGGCGCTTTCTCTACACCTGTATAGTATCTGTGTAGCATCACTTTATAGGGGTAAACTTGGCGCCCTGGCGCCTAGAAACGGTGTCAATTGGATTCTTTTTGACACTGGATACCATTAGAGACGCTCTTGTGCCATGCTGTTCTGGGCTTCCTTAAGTGGCACAATTCCTAGTTTAGCCGCTAGCCGCTTTCTCTACACCGGTATAGCATCTGTATAATATCACATTATAGGGGTAAACTTAGCGGCCTTGCACCAAGAAACTGTGTCAATTGGGTCCTTTTTGACACTGGTCACCATTGAAACGCTCTTGTGCCTTAGTGTTTCGGGCTTCCCTAAGTGGCACAATCCCTATTTTTGGCGCTAGGCGCTTTTTCTACACCTGAAGAGAATCTGTATAATAGCACATAATAGGGCTTGGGGCGCTTGGCGCTTTCTCTAGACCTATATAGTATCTGCAGAAAATAATATTATAGTGGTAAACTTGGAGCCCTGGCTCCTTGAAATGGTGTCACATTGGTCCATTGGCGCTCTTTCTCCGAAGTGTTCTGGGCTTCCCTAAGTGGCACAATCTCTATTTTTGGCGCTAAGCGCTTTCTCTACACCTGTATAGCATCTGTAGAACATTATAGGGGTAAACGTAGCGCCGTGGGGCCTAGAAACAGTGTCAATTGGGTCCTTTTTGACACTGGTCTCCATTAGAAGCGCTCTAGTGCCTTAGTGTTCCGGGCTTCAATAAGGGCACAATCCCTATTTTTGGCGCTAGCCGCTTTTTCTACACCTGAAGAGAATCTGTATAATAGCACATAATAGGGGTAAACTTGGCGCCCTGGCGCCTAGAAATGGTGTCAATTGGGTCCTTTTTGACACTGTAAACCATTAGTGGCGCTCTTGTTTTGAAGTTTTCCGGGCTTCTTTAAGTGTCACCATTCTTAATATGTGCGCTAGGCGCTTTTTCTACGCCTGTATAGTATCACATTATAGGGGTAAACATGACGACGTGGCACCTATAGAAGGTGTCAGTTGGGCCCTTGTTGATACCAAAAACCGGTAGAGACGCTCTTGCGCCATAGTTTTCAGGGCTCCTCTAAGTGGCACAATTCGTAGTTCAAGCTCTTTTCGCTTTTTTTAGACCTTAATATTTTCTGTATAATATCACATTTTTTGGTATTTTTTTCGCCCTGGCGCCTAGAAACGGTGTCAATTGGGTCCTTTTTGACACTAGAAACCATTAGAAGCGCTATTGCACCGTAGTGTTCCGGGCTTCCTTAAGTGGCACAATTCCTAGTTTGGGCGCTAGGCGTTTTCTCTACACCAGTATAGAATCTGTATAATATCACATTTATCACATTAGAGGGGTAAACATGGCGCCCCGGCGCCTTGAAACGGTGTCAATTGCGTCCTTTTTGACACTGAAAACCATTAGAAGCGCTCTTGCTCCGTAGTGTTCCGGGCTTCCCTAAGTGGCACAATTCCTAGTTTGGGCGCTTGGTGCTTTCTCTAGACCTGTATAGTGTTGGTAGAGCATCACATTATAAGGGTTAACTTGGCGCCCTGGTGTCTAGAAATGGTGTCCATTTGGTCCTTTTTGACACTGGAAACCATTAATAACGCCCCTGCGCCGAAGTGTTACTGGCTTCCTTAAGTGGCACAATTCGTAGTTTTGGCGCTTGGAGCTTTTTCTAGACCTGAAAAGCATCTCTATTGAATTATAGGGGTAAACGTTGTGCCCTGGCACCTAAAAACGGTGTCAATTGGGTCCTTTTTGACACTTGAAACTGTTAAACGCTCTCTTGTGCCATCTTGTTCATGGCTCCCTTAAGTGGAACAACTCCTAAATTTGGCGCTTGGCGCTTTCTTCAGACCTGTATAGTATTGGCGCCTAGAAAAAGTGTAAATTGGGTCCTTTTTGACACTAGAAACCTTTGAAGGCGCTTGCTTTTGCTCCATAGTGTTCCGGGCTCCACTAAGTGGCACAATTCCCAGTTTGGGCGCTAGGCGCTTTCTCTACATCTGTATCACAGTATCACATTGAAGGCGTAAACATGGTGCCGTGGCGTCTAGAATCGGTGTCAATACGACCCTTGTTGATAGCAAAAGCCGGTAGAGGCGCTCTTCCATCATGTTGTTCCGGGCTCGTCAAAGTGGCACAATACCTAGTTTGGGCGCTGGGAGCTTTCTCTACACCTGTAAAGTATCTGTATAATATTTCATTATAGGGGTAAACTTGGCGCCCTGGTGCCAAGAAACGGTGTTAATTTGGTCTTTTTTGACACTGGAAACCATTAGAAGAGCTATAGCGCCGTAGTGTATATTGCTTCCCTAAGTGGCACAATTCCTAGTTTAGGCACTAGGCGCCTTCTCTACACCACTACAGTATCTGTATAATATCACATTATAGGGGTACACTTGAGGCTCTTGCCCCTAGAAACGGTGTCAATTGGGTCCCTCTTGACACTGGAAACCATTAGAAGCGCTCTTGCACCCTAGTGTTCTAAGCTACCGTAAGTGGTAGAATTCCTATTTTTGGCACTTGGCGCTTTCTCTAGACCAGCAATAGTATCTGTAAAGGATCACATTATAGTGGTAAACTTGGAGCCCTGGCGCCTAGAAATGGTGTCAATTGGGTACTTTTTGAACCTAGAAACTATTAGTTGAGCTCTTGCGCCATAGTGTTCCGGACTTCCCTAAATGGCGCAATTCCCAGTTTGGGCGCTATGCGCTTTCTCTACACCTGTAAAGTATCACACTATAGGGTAAACTAGGCGCCATGTCGCCTAGAAACAGTGTCAATTGGACCCTTGTTAATACTGCAAACCGGTAGAGCCATAGTAATCCCGGTTCCCCTAAGTGGCATAATTCCTAGTTGGGGTGCTGCGCGCTTTCTCTAGACCTTAATAGTAAATGTATAATATAAAATTTTTTGGGAAACTTTGCGCCCTGGCGCACAGAAACGGTGTCCATTGGGTCCTTTTTGACCCTAGAAACCATTAGTGGCGCTCTTGCGCCGTAGTGTTCCGGGATTTCCCTAAATGGTTCAATTCCCAGTTTGGGTGCTAGGCACCTTCTATGTACGTGTAAAGTGTCACATTATAGGGGTAAACTTGGCGCCGTGGCGCCTAGAAACAGTGTCAATTGGGTCCTTTTTGATACTAAAACCGGCAGAGGCGCTCTCTTGCCATGTTGTTCTTGACTCCCCTAAGTGGCAAAATTCCTAGTTTGGGCGCAGGGCACTTTCTCTACACCTGTATGGTATCTGTATAATATCACTTCATAGGGGTAAACTTGGCGTCTTGGCGCCAAGAAATGGTGTCAATGGGGTCCTTTTTGACAGCTTGTGCCGAAGTTTTCGAGGCTTCTCTGAGTGGAGCAATTCCTAGTTTGGGCGCTAGGGGTTTTTTATACACCAGAATTGTATCACATTATAGGGGTAAACATGGCAACGTGGCGAGTAAAGACGGTATTAATTGGGCCCTTGTTGATAACAAAAACCGGTAGAGGCGCTCTTGCGCCACACTGTTCCGGGCTCTCCTTTGTGGCACAGTTCCTAGTTTGGGCACTTTTCACTTTTCTTACCGTGAATATTATCGTTTTAATATCACATTTTTGGGGTAAACGTGGCTCCCTGGCGCCTAGAAACGGTGTCAATTGGGTCCTTTTTGACACTGGAAATCATTAGAAGCGCTATTGTACTGAAATGTTCCTGGCTTCCCTAAGTGGCACGATTCCTAGTTTGGGCGCTAGGCGCTTTCTCTACACCTGTACAGTATCTGTATAATATAACATTATAGGGGTAAACTTGGCGCCCTGGCGCCTAAAAACGATGTCAATTGGGTCCTTTTCGACATTGGAAACGATTTGAGGCGCTCTTGCTCACCGTAGTGTTCCGGGTTTCCCTATGTGGTACAATTCCTAGTTCGGGTGCTGCGCGCCTTAATAGTATCATATTTTTGGAGTAAACTTGGCGCCTGGGCGCCTAGAGAAGGTGTCAATTGGGCCCTTATTGATACTGGAAACCGGTAGAGGCGGTCTTGAACCAAAGTTTTTTGGGTTCCCCTAAGTGGCACAATTCCTAGTTCGGGTGCTGAGCGCTTTCTCTAGACCTTAATAGTATCTGTATAATATCACATTTTTGGGTATCTTTGCGCCCTGGCGCCTAGAAACGGTGTCAATTGGGTTCTTTTTGACACTGGAAACAATTAGACGCACTCATGCACCGAAGTGTTCTGTACTTCTCAAAGTGGCAGAATTCCTACTATGAGCGCTAGCCGCTTTCTCTACACCTGTATAGTATCTGTAGAGCATACCTTTATAGGGGTAAACTTGGCGCCGTTGCGCCTAGAAACGGTGTCAATTGGATCCATTTTGACACTGCAATCCATTAGAGGCGCTCTTGCGCTGTAGTGTACCGGGCTTCCCTAAGTGGCACAATTACTACTGTGGGCGCTTGGCGCTTTCTCTAGACCAGTATAAAATCTGTGTAGCATGACATCATAGGTGTAAACTTGGCGCCCTGACACCTAGAAACGGTGTCAATTGGGATAAACTTGGAGCCCTGGCACCTAGAAACGGTGTCAATTGGGTTCTTTTTGACTCTGGAAACCATTAGAGATGCTCTTGTGCCAGGTTTTTCTGGGCTACCCAAAGTGGCACAATTCCTAGTTTTAGTGCTAGGCGCCTTCTCTACACCTGTATAGAATCTGGATAGCATGACTTTATAGGGGTAAACTTGGCACCGTGGCGCTTAGAAATGTTGTCAATTTGGTTCTTTTTGACACTAGAAACCATTAGAGAGGCTCTTGTTCCATGTTGTTCAGGGATTCCTAAAGTGGCACAGTTCCTAGTTTTGGCGCTAGGTACTTTCTCTATACCTGTATAGTATCTGATAATATCATATTGAAGGGGTAATGTTAGCGGCCTTGCGCCCAGAAACAGTGTCAATTGGGATCTTTTTGACACTAAAAACGATTAGAGGCGCTCTTTAACCATAGTGTTCCGGGATTCCCTATGTGGCACAATTCCCAGTTTGGGCGCTAGGCGCTTTTTCTACACCTGTATAGTATCACATTATAGGGGTAAACATGGCGACGTGGCGCCCAGAGACGGTGTCAATTGGGCCCTTGTTGATACCAAAAACCGGTAGAGGCACTTTTGTGCCATAGTGTTTTGAGCTTCCCTAAGTAGCACAATTCCTAGTTTGTGCACGTTTTGCTTTTTCTTGACCTGAATATTATTTGTATAATATCACATTTTTGGGGTAAACTTGGCTCCCTGTCGCTTAGAAACGGTGTCAATTTGGTCCTTTTTGACACTGGAAACCATTAGAAGCGCTATTGTGCTGTAGTGTTCCGGGATTCCCTTAGTGGCAGAATTCCTAGTTTTGGAGCTAGGCGATTTCTCTACATATGTATAGCATCTGTGTAATATTACATTATAGGGGTAAACTTGGCGGCCTTGCGCCCAGAAACCGTGTCAATTGGTTCCGTTTTGACACTGGTTGACAATTAGAGGGGCTCTTGTGTCTTAATGGACCGGGCTTCCTTAAGTGGTACAATTCCTAGCTTGGGCGCTTGGCGCTTTCTGTAGACCTGTATAGTATCCGCATAGTATCACATTATAGTGGTAAACTTGGAGCCCTGGCACGTTGTAAAGGTGTTAACTGGGGTTTTTTTGACACTGGAAACCATTACTTGCACTCTTGCGCCATAGTGTTCCGGGCTTCCCTAAATGGCAGAATTCCTAGTTTGGGCGCTAGGCGCTTTCTCTACACCTGTATAGTATCAAATTATAGGGGTAAACTTGGTGCCGTGGCGCTTAGAAAGGTGTCCATTGGGCCCTTGTTCATACTGGAAAACGGTAGAGGCGCTCTTGAATCACAGTGCTCCGGGCTTCCCTAAGTGGCTCAATTCCTAGTTCGGGTAATGCGCGCTTTCTCTAGACCTTCATAGTATCTGTATAATATCACATTTTTTGGGAAACTTTACTCCCTGGCGTCTAGATACAGTGTCAATTGGGTCCTTTCTGACACTTGAAACCGTTAGACGCGCTCTTGCAGTGTGTTTTTCGAGGCTCCCCGAAGTGGCACAATTCCTAAAGTTGGCGCTTGGCGCTTTCTCTAGTCCTGTATAGTATCTGCATAGTATGACATTATAGGGGCAAACTTGGCGCACTGGCGCCTAGAAACAGTGTCAATTGGGTCCTTTTTGACACTAAAAACCGGTAGAGGAGCTCATTTGCCATGTTGTTCTGGACTCCCCTCAGTGGCACAATTCCAAGTTTGGGCGCTGGGCGCTTTCTCTAGACCAGTAAAGTATCTGTATAATATCACATTATAGGGGTAAACCTGGCGTCCTGGTGCCTAGAAACAGTATTAACTGGGTTTTTTTTGACACTGAAAACTTTGGCGCCGTTGCGCCTAAAAACAGTGTCAATTTTGTCCTTTTTGACACTGAAAACCATTAGAGGCGCTCTTGCACTGTAGTGCACCGGGCATCTCTAAGTGGCACAATTACTACTTTGGGCGCTTGGTGCTTTCTCTAAAACTGTGTAGTATCTGTGTAGCATGACATTATAGGGGTAAATATGGCACCCTGGTGCCGAAAAATGGTGTCAATTGGGTCCTTTTTCGACACTTGCTCCGTAGTGTTCCGGGCTTCTCTAAGTGGAACAATTACTAGTTTTTGCGCTTGGCGCTTTCTCTAGACCAGTATAGTATCTGTATCGCATGATATCATAGGGTTAAACTTGGCGCCCTGGCACCTAGAAACGGTGTCAATTGGGTTCTTTTAGACCCTGGAAACCATTAGAGATGATCTTGTGCCAGGTTTTTCTGGGCTTCCCAAAGTGGCACAATTCCTAGTTTTGGTGCTAGGCGTTTTCTCTACACCTGTATATAATCTGGAGAGCATGACTTTATAGGCGTAAACTTGGCGCCGTGGCGCCTAGAAATGTTGTCAACTGGGTTCTTTTTGACACTAAAAACCATTAAGGAGGCTTTTGTTCCATGTTGTTCAGGGATTCCTAAAGTGGCATAGTTCCTAGTTTGGGCGTTAGGTGCTTTCTCTATACCTGTATAGTATCTGATAATAAAACATTAAAGGGGTAAACTTAGCGGCCTTGCGCCCAGAAACAGTGTCAATTGGGTCCTTTTTGACACTGGTTGACAATAAGAGGGGCTCTTGTGCCTTAATGTTCCGGGCTTCCTTAAGTGGTACAATTCCTAGCTTGGGCGCTTGGCGCTTTCTGTAGACCTGTATAGTATCTGCATAGTATCATATTATAGTAGTAAACTTGGAGCCGTCTTGCCTCGAAACGGTTTCACATTGGTACTTTGTGACACTGGAAACCATTAGTGGCGCTCTTGCACTGAAGTTTTCTGATCTTCCCTAAGTGGTGCATTCCCCATTTTTGGCGCTTGGCGCTTTCTCTAGACCTGAAAAGTATCCCTACAGCATGACATTATAGGGATAAACTTGGCGCCCTGGCGCCTAAAAACGGTGTCAATTGGGTCCTTTTTGACACTGAAAACCATTAGAGGCGCTCTTCAAACATAGTGTTCCGGGCTTCCATATGTGGCACAATTCCAAGTTTGGGCGCTAGGTGCTTTTTCTACACCTGTATAGTATCACATTATAGGGGTAAACATGGCGACGTGGCGCCTAGAGACGGTGTCAATTGGGCCCTTGTTGATACCAAAAACCGGTAGAGGCGCTTTTGCGCCATAGTGTTTCGAGCTCCCCTAAGTAGCACAATTCCTAGTCCGTGCACTTTTTGCTTTTTCTTCACCTTAATATTATTTGTATAATATCACATTTTTGGGGTAAACTTGGCTCCCTGGGGCCTAGAAACGGTGTCAATTGGGTCTTTTTGTCACTGGAAACCATTAGCACGTTTCTTGCACCGTAGTGTTCCGGGTTTTCCTAAGTGGTAAAATTCCTAGTTTAGCCGCTAGCCGCTCTCTCTACACCGGTATAGCATCTGTATAATATCACATTATAAGGGTAAACTTAGCGGCCTTGCGCCAAGAAACTGTGTCAATTGGGTCCTTTTTGACACTGGTCACCATTGAAACGCTCTTGTGCCTTAGTGTTCCGGGCTTCCCTTAGTGGCACAATCCCTATTTTTGGCGCTAGGCGCCTTTTCTACACCCGAAGAGAATCTGTATAATAGCACATAATAGGGCTTTGGGCGCTTGGCGCTTTCTCTAGACCTGTATAGTATCTGCAGAGTATCACATTATAGTGGTAAACTTGGAGCCCTGGCTCCTTGAAATGGTGTCACAAGGGTCCATTGTGACACTTGAAACCATTATTGGCGGTCTTTCACCGAAGTGTTCTGGGCTTCCCTAAGTGGCACAATCCCTATTTTTGGCGCTAAGCGCTTTCTCTACACCTGTATTGCATCTGTATAATAGAACATTATAGGGGTAAACGTAGCGGCCGTGCGCCAAGAAACGGTGTCAATTGGGTCCTTTTTGACACTGGTCTCCATTAGAAGCGCTCTAGTGCCTTAGTGTTACGGGCTTCCCTAAGTGGCACAATCCCTATTCTTGGCGCTAGGCGCTTTTTCTACACCTGAAGAAAATCTGTATAATAGCACATAATAGGGGTAAACTTGGCGCCCTGGTGCCTAGAAATGATATCAATTTTGGTCCTTTTTGACACTGTAAACCATTAGTGACGCTCTTGTGCTGAAGTGTTCCGGGCTTCTTTAAGTGCCACCATTCCTAGTATGGGCGCTAGGCGCTTTTTCTACACCTGTATAGTATCACATTATAAGGGTAAACATGGCGACGTAGCAACTAGAGAAGGTGTCAGTTGGGCCCTTGTTGATACCAAAAACCGGTAGAGGCGCTCTTGCGCCATAGTTTTCCGGGCTCCCCTAAGTGGCACAATTCGTAGTTCAAGCACTTTTCGCTTTTTCTTGTCCTTAATATTTTCTGTATAGTATCATATTTTTTGGAAAATTTTTCGCCCTGTCGCCTAGAAACGGTGTCATGCAATTGGGTCCATTTTGACACAAGAAACCATTAGAAGCGCTATTGCACCGTAGTGTTCCGGGCTTCCTTAAGTGGCACAATTCCTAATTTGGGCGCTAGGCGTTTTCTCTACACCAGTATGGTATCTGTATAATATCACATTATAGGGGTAAACATGGCGCCCTGGCGCCTAAAAAAGGTGTCAATTGCGTCCTTTATGACACTGAAAACCATTAGAAGCGCTCTTGCTCCGTAGTGACCGGGCTTCCCTAAGTGGTACAAGTCCTAGTTTGGGCGCTTGGCGCTTTCTCTAGACCTGTATAGTATTGGTAGAATATCACATTGTAAGGGTTAACTTGGTTCCCTGGTGTCTAGAAATGGTGTCAATTCGGTCCTTTTTGACACTGGAAACCATTAATGACGCCCCTGCGCCGAAGTGTTACGGGCTTCCTTAAGTGGCACAATTCCTAGTTTTGGCTTTTTCTAGACCTGAAAAGCATCTCTAATGAATGACCTTATAGGGGTAAACTTGGTGCCCTGGCACCTAAAAACGGTGTCAATTGGGTCCTTTTTGACACTTGAAACTGTTAAACGCTCTCTTGTGCCATCTTGTTCATGGCTCCCCTGGCACAACTCCTAAATTTGGCGCTTGGCGCTTTCTCTAGACTTGTATAGTATCTCTATAATATGACATCATTGGGGCAAACTTGGCGCCCTGGCGCCTAGAAAAAGTGTAAATTGGGTCCTTTTTGACACTAGAAACCTATGAAGGCGCTCTTGCACCATAGTATTCCGGGCTCCATTCAGTGGCACAATTCCCAGCTACACCACTACAGTATCTGTATAATATCACATTATTGGGGTACACTTAGGGCCCTTGCCCTTAGAAACGGTGTCAATTGGGTCCTTTTTGACACTGGAAACCATTTGCAGCGCTCTTGCACCGTAGTGTTCTAAGCTTCCGTAAGTGGTACAATTCCTATTTCTGGCACTTGGCGCTTTCTCTAGACCAGCAATAGTATCTGTAAAGCATCAAATTATAGTGGTAAACTTTGATCCCTGGCGCCTAGAAATGGTGTCAATTGGGTACTTTTTGACCCTAGAAACTATTAGTGGCGCTCTTGCGCCATAGTGTTCCGGACTTCCCTAAATGGCGCAATTCCCAGTTTGGGTGCTATGCGCTTTCTCTACACCGGTAAAGTATCACACTATAGGGTAAACTTGCCGCCGTTGCGCCTAGAAACAGTGTCAATTTGACCCTTGTTGATACTGGAAACCGGTAGAGTCGACGCTCTTGAGCCATAATAATCCCGGTTCCCCTAAGTGGCATAATTCCTAGTTGGGGTGCTGTGCGCTTTCTCTAGAACTTAATAGTATATGTATAATATCACATTTATGGGAAACTTTGCGCCCTGGCGCACAGAAACGGTGTTCATTGGGTCCTTTTTGACCCTAGTGGCGCTCTTGCGCCGTAGTGTTCCGGGCTTCCTTAAATGGATTAATTCCCAGTTTGAGCGCTAGCCGCCTTCTCTGTACGTGTAAAGTGTCACATTATAGGGGTAGACTTGGCGCCGTGGCGCCTAGAAACAGTGTCAATTGGGTCAATTGGGTCCTTTTTGACACTAAAACCGGCAGAGGCGCTCTCTTGCCATGTTGTTCTTGACTCCCCTAAGTGGCAAAATTCCTAGTTTGGGCGCTGGGCGCATTCTCTACACCTGTATAGTTTCTGTATTATATCACTTCATAATGGTAAACTTGGCGTCTTGGCGCCAAGAAATTGTGTCAATTGGGTCCTCTTTGACACTGGAAACCATTACTGGTGCTCTTGTGCCGAAGTTTTCCAGGCTTCTCTGAGTGGAGCAATTCCTGGTTTGGGCGCTAGGGGTTTTTTATACACCTGAATTGTATCACATTATAGGGGTAAACATGGCGACGTGGCGCCTAAAGACGTTGTTAATTGGGTCCTTGTTGATAACAAAAAGCGGTAGAGACGCTCTTGCGCCACAGTGTTCGGGGCTCTCCTTTGTGGCACAATTCCTAGTTTGGGCACTTTTTACTTTTCTTACCCTGAATATTATCCTTTTAATAATACATTTTTGGGGTAAACGTGGCGCCCTGGCGCCTAGAAACGGTGTCAATTGGGTCCTTTTTGACACTGGAAATCATTAGAAGCGCTATTGTACCGAAATGTTCCTGGCTTCCCTAAGTGGCACAATTCCTAGTTTGGGCGCTAGGCGTTTTCTCTACACCTGTACAGTATCTGTATAATATCACATTATAGGAGAAAACTTGGCGCCCTGGCGCCTAAAAACGGTGTCAATTGGGTCCTTTTTGACATTTGAAACGATTTGAGGCGCTCTTGCACCGTAGTGTTTCGGGCTTCCCTATGTGGTACAATTCCTAGTTCGGGTGCTGCACCCTTTCTCTAGACCTTAATAGTATCATATTTTTGGGGTAAACTTGGCGCCTTGGCGCCTAGAAACGGTGTCAATTGGGCCCTTGTTGATACTGGAAAAAGGTAGAGGCGCTCTTGAACCAAAGTGTTTTGGGTTCCCCTAAGTGGCACAATTCCTAGTTCGGGTGCTCCGCGCTTTCTCTAGACCATAATAGTATCTGTATAATATCACATTTTTTGGGTATCTTTGCGCCCTGGCGCCTAGAAACGGTGTCAATTGGGTTCTTTTTGACACTGGAAACAATTAGACGCACTCATGCACCGAAGTGTTCTGTACTTCCAAAAGTTGCAGAATTCCTAGTATGAGCGCTAGCCGCTTTCTCTACACCTGTATAGTATCTGTAGAGCATGCCTTTATAGGGATAAACTTGGCGCCGTTGCGCCTAGAAACGGTGTCAATTGGATCCATTTTGACACTGGAAACCATTAGAGGCGCTCTTGCGCTGTAGTGTACCGGGCTTCCCTAAGTGGCACAATTACTAGTTTGGGCGCGTGGCGCTTTCTCTAAACCAGTATAGTATCTGTGTAGCATGACATCATAGTGGTGAACTTGGCGCCCTGACGTCTAAAAATGGTGTCAATTGGATCCTTTTTGACACTTGAACCATTAAAAGCGCTCTTGCAATGTAGTGTTCCGGGCTTCTCTAATTGGAACAATTACTTGTTTTTGCTCTGTATAGTATCTGTATAGTATCACATTATAGGGGTAAACTTGGCGCCCTGCCGCCTAAATTAGTGGCAATTGGGTCCATTTTGACATTTGAAAGCATTACAGCGCTTTTGTACTATGTTGTTCCGGGCTCTTTTAAGTGGCACAATTCCTAAATTGGGCTCTTGG
This sequence comes from Saccostrea cuccullata, assembly GCF_032062105.1. Classification (NCBI taxonomy): domain Eukaryota; kingdom Metazoa; phylum Mollusca; class Bivalvia; order Ostreida; family Ostreidae; genus Saccostrea; species Saccostrea cuccullata. Next base: position 47,815 of record NW_026935663.1, on the reverse strand, counting down.
CGCTTTCTCTAGACCTGTATAGTATCTGTATAATATCAAAAGATAGGGGTAAACTTGGCGCCCGGGCGAATAGAAACAGTGTCAATTGGGTCCTTTTTGACACTAGAAACCTTTAGAAGCGCTCCTGCGTCATAGTGTTTCGGGCTCCACTAAGTGGCACAATTCCAATTCTGGGCACTAGGCGCTTTCTCTACACAGGTGTAGCATCACATTTTAGGGGTAAACTTGGCGCCGTGGCGCCTAGAAACGGTGTCAATTGGACCCCTGCTGATATCGGAAACTGGTAGATGCGCTCTTGCACCTTGTTGTTCCTGGCTCCCCTAAGTGGCACAATTCCTAGTTTGGGAGCTGGGCTCTTTCTCTAGACCTGTATGGTTTCTGTATAATAACACATTATAGGGGTAAACCTATGCCTAAAAAGGGTGTCAATTTGATCCTTTGTGACACTGGAAACCATTAGTGGCTCTCTTGCTTTGTAGTGTCTCGGACTTCTCTAAGTGGCACAATTCCTAGTATTTGCCCTAGTCACTTTCTCTACACCTGTATAGTATCTGTATAATATCACATTATAGGGATAAATTTTGCGCCGTTGCGCCTAAAAACGGTGTCAATTGGGTCCTTTTTGACAATGGAAACAACTAGAGGCGCTCTTGTGCTGTAGTGTACCGGGCTTCAATAAATGGCAGAATTACCAGTTTGGGCGCTAGGCGCTTTCTCTACACCTGTATAGTATCACATTATAGGGGTAAACTTGGTGCCGTGGCGCTTAGAAAGGTGTCCATTGGGCCCTTGTTGATACTAGAAAACGGTAGAGGCCCTCTAGAGCCACAGTGTTCCGGGCTCCCCTTTCTCTAACCTTCATACTACTTTGTGGCTCAATTCCTGTGTGGAGTTATAATGGGTGTTTATATATTTAATTGAAATTTACGGGTAATGCGAAAATTTGGATTATTGTTATAAAGGAAGAGTTATAAACGCTTTCAAAACGAAAATTTAACGAGTATGTTACCTTCCCATCTAAGCCTTTCATATTATAATAAAAAGGATGTGAGCGTTGAATTTATTACATTTATGTCATGAAATGCAAGCACTTAGCGGCATATCGTGTTAGTGAGCACTTTGTGGCATAAAGGGCCTTTTTAAATTAAATTTATAACTTAGCATATGACTTTTAAACACCAGTTTTTATTTTGTGAATATGCCATATTGAAATAATGTTTCTGCGATAACAATCGCATTATATTGTAATATTGAAGAAGTAATCAATAATTTTTCTACAAAATTTTACAACGAATAAAGGTTGGCGACTCACGTTATATAGCATATTACTAACCCTTAAAGCCTGAAAAGAAATAATGTGCATACGAAATCGAAACATTTATTAAATTTAAAAAATATCCGAGATTCTTGGTTGCTTCAAATAATATAATTGAAGAAATCTCTCATTTTGAATCTCTCAAACGAAAAGCTAGCACTTAACAGCATATCGCCTGTGTGGGCACTTTGTGGCATAATGGTTCGTTTCAATAAAATTAATAACTTACCATTTATTTAAAAAACAATTCAAATGATTGGAAAACCCATGTAAAAAATAATATAGCTTCGATAAAAATTCGAACTGTTGTTATAATGCATAAATAATAAATAATTTTTCTACACAAAAATTAAAACGAATAGACGAGTTTCATTAGATTATATATCAGTAACCCTATAAGCCTGAAGAAAAAAAATATTGTGGATACGAAAACGGTACACTTCTTAAATTTTAAAAGTATCCACGATGATTGGCTTTGCTTCAAGTATTATAATTAAAATACCTTCTCTTTTGCAATATCTTTACAGAAAAAATATCCAAATGTTTTTAAAGTTTATGTTGTAGAAACAGTAGTCTTGAGAAATGGTTGATTTTTCAAATGGGTAAAAGTTACCCAAGAATATCAATAATGAATTCATATTCTACTCAGAAAATGCAAGAATCTGAATTTATATAAAGTTATGAACAACAACAACAATTTGACGAGTTTCGTTAGATAATATATCATTAAACCTGTAAGCTTTCTAAGAACTAATGCGTTTTAAAAACGGTAAAGTTAAAAGACGATTGATTTATTTCCAATTTTTTTAATGGGTAAAAGTTAAAGGTAACACATCAATAGCGAATTAGTGATTCATATTATAATAAAAAAAGGTGTGTGCGTTCAATTTATTATTTTATTCTTATTATATTTACATTTTTCCCAATTATTAACGCAAAAAAAAAAAATTTAAAAAAATTAAAATTTTAATTAACTTCCAAAGCTTACTATCTGCAATGTATCCAAAAAGAGAATGTATCCAAAAATCGAAATTAAATATCAAAATCTTAGCAACAGAATACAGGAAGGAGACCGGTCGAAAGAAAGGGAAAAAATGGTTTTAACAAAATTGATAAATTTATTATGATATATCTATCATGAACCATATACTTCAAGATAATTAATTTCCTTAGTAAATTTTACTAATTTTGTTTTTTAAAGAAAAAAATTACGGCACGCGTTATTTACTGGCATAAAATCGTTTGCCGCTAAGTGAATGCATGTTTTTTAAATTGCTTTATCTCTTTTAATACGATAGGTAAGGCAATGAAACTTTCTCTGTTATAATAGTTGATCATTTGTAGATAAAATAAGCGCCAGAAAATTATTGAATACTCATTAAATAATTTTTTTTGATATATTTTGTGAAGGTACCCTTTTTTGTAGTATATATAATATTCGTCAGAGTTCTCATTTTGAGGCATACTGCGGTTTTTTGGAGTTTTTTCTCTTAAGTGCGGTATATATAATTCTGAAATTTTGATCATGGCAGGATATGAATGAAATGCGTCATATGCGATTGTTTCATAGGTTAATATTCTTGAAATCGAATGCAATAATCGTTTATGTAAAATCTTGTGCTCAATTTTGGAGTTCAGCGCATTATATATCCTATACGATACTACGCATGTCTGACCTAAAATCGATATGAAAAGAAAATGGCGAATGGAATGTTTTGGTTTGCTTCGATTCTTATACAAAATGAAAACGAACAGATTTCGCTGATAAAAGCAACATCTCAAATCAGATGATTTGAACGTGATTAATAAGAGGAGTTTTCAGGGGTCACTGAGGATGTGTTATCTAAAAACGTATGTGGTATTGGAAATATTTTTGTTTTCTTTCAGTGAGCAGTAATTTAATCAGTGGATTATCATGATACTACATCTTAAAATATTTAAGGAAAGCATGTTTCTTAAGTCGTGCCGATTTTCTGTCTAGTTTCTGTTTATCTCAAAGAAGATCGGTTTATTAATACATGTGTTTCGCAAGCATTTTCCCTAGTCGCCGTTGTTGTTTGTAAGAGGAGATGGAAAAAAAATCAACAAATATCTTCATACCAGCTGGATGTCTTAAATCGTCAGAATGATTTTAGAAATATGTCGTAAATTTTATTATGAAAGAAAACCGTATCAAATGAGTACCGTTATATTCATCCATTTGTACTTTAAAGAAAAATATTCTGTGTTCTCACACATGACCATGTAGCATTTTATGAGTTACAAAGGAGAAGATGGTTTTAAAAAAATCCGAAGATTCTAAACAGGAAATTTTTAATCCCTGTTGAGGTAAGTTGGATTTATTTTTCTAATTTGAAATCTATTGAAAACAAGTAACAATGATTTTTCTTTATGATCATATACCCACATGAAAAATATGAATTTAAAAATTGCAATTAATAAATTACCAATAAAATCCAGTTAACCAAAAGTCAAGAAAATTGATGAGTTTATTTGCATCACTGTTTATCATTCTCAAAACACCAATTTCAAAAAATTTCCATTTAAAATGCTTAAAAGTACTCTATTTTTTCCTTAGAGTTATGATGTTTAACAATTTTTTTTAGAAATTAATATTTTATGCTACATTATTGTACCATTCATCTTTGTTCTTGTTAATTTTTGTGTTGATAATTATTAAAATTATTTCATTTTAAGGCCATCAATTTTTTTTTCTATTCAAGGAAAAAAAATTTGTAAATTGAAATCTATTGATTTTAGATTATGAAAATTGTTTAACTTGCAAGTAATTGGTATATTGTAATTATTCATTTGCATATGTATCAGGTAGAAAAGAACAGAAAGATAATTACAATTATTTTTTTCCTGATCAAGTGAATGTTCACTTAAAAAAATACAGCAAAAGGGAAAGACTTGTAAGACTGTCACATACACCTTACATCATCGCAAGTTTTTTCAAACTTAAAATTCATTTCAAATTGATTGGGGAGGAAATGTAGATATATTTGTACAACTCACTTTAACTACTATAGTTTTTTATGGACTTCTTACTCAAAATATAGTCTAACCCACTCTACGTAGTTTACAATTCAAGCTTTGAACTTGCTGACCTTTTTAGAGTTAACCCCTCTGAACAAAAATATCAACATGAGAGAGAGAGAGAGAAAAAAAGAAAGAAAGAGAGAGGAGAGAGAAAGAGAGTTTCTATTGTTTTCTCCGGTTCTTTTGAAAAGGGATATTTTTGTTTTTTTTTCCATTTTTTTTATATAATTTCACTTTAAAGCTTTTAGAATATATAAAAATTATCAAAGAAATACATAACATAGAAAATAGGGGAGGGATAGATATGAAAATATTCAGAAATTGAATTTAAATTTTTAGGACAAAGGAAATAATTGTTTTTGTATTTAAAGGAAAAACTTATACACATTTGATGGCAAATAAAGTGCCTGTCTTTCTACATGAGATAGGTTTACATTTAAATCTGCTCAGAAGAATAAAAACACACGTAATTTTGATTCAGATGGAATCCATCTATCGTCAGGAAGTTCATATACCTGAATTTTAGAAAATCTCATACTGTTAAAAACGTACTGTGTTTTTTATCATATGAGAGTGAAATTATTAATCAAACTTTATTGTCCAAGGCTATCAACCGTAAAAATATATTTATATAAACATACTTACATTATTTTTTCATTATACTTTAAGATTCATCAAGGTATAGGGAATAAAACCTACATACTACATAAATCACTTTCAAGAATGCTTACAGACATGTGCCTGAACCCATCATTATTAGTAAGCTAGAATATTTCAGAATCAAATTCAGGGATTTTATAGACTAAATAATTTCTGGGGTTGATGAAAAATAATAACGATTTATAATACGTTTTTTTCTGTAAAGACATATATATTCCTTGCATAAAAATTGCCACTGTTTGGAATATTGAATAAATTCACAGACCATTTGGAAAGTAATTTTATACTGAAGAATATATGTATCAGCAGAATGTAAATATTTCACATACAAAGATCCAGATAGCTTAAGGCAAAGCGACCATGATTTACTCGTGGTATATCTAGGTTCAAGTCCTGGTCTGGATAATAATTGAAGATTTACATCTGCTTATAAATGTACCTGCAAACATAATCAATAAAAAATACGTGAATTCCATAGCTAAGGCTATTTTAGAATTTTTTTCTTATAACACTTAATCAAAATTGATATTGTGTCACGATTTGCGATATCATCAAACATCATAAATCAATTTGTACATTAATAATTAAATAATCCTTGATAAAGCCTGTACACCTTGTAGATATAAAATCCTGCCAAATCACATTTAAAATGAAATGAAAATAATAATGAATTTTTATTGTTAATTCAATGATTTCTCATTCTTCATGACATTAAAGAAACAATGTCCTATATTTCCTCGAACATTAACACATTAACAAAATCCTGAAATGATCTTTTCACTCAAAATTAATTTATTTTTCACGCAAATGGATTTTTAAGTTTTGTATCACTCAATCCATTTATTTAGAAAATATACACACTTAAAATTTAATTTCAAACCCTTTACTTGTGACCCTGTGCATGATGAAATATGGATAAAAAAACGTCCAAATTGATTGATCATTTTTAGCTTTCTTTTAAATTTGATGACAATATTATACATTTTTCATGCACACTTATTTGGTATTTACACGATAATGAAGATTGCACTAAATATTCAATACTGACTGAACATCATTAAAATTTATCACCGAATATCAAATCTCAAATTAGATTAAAAGTAAATAGTTATCTTGATAAAGCCTTTACATCTTCAAAATAATCGCCAAATCTACAAGATGCAAAATTTCTCCCTATTCAGAAGAGGGCATCATCAATTTTTAGTATTATTTCTCATAAAGTTAAATTGAAAAAAAATCCCTTATTAGTTTTTATTCAAAAATTAATCATTTTTATATATATTTTTAACAAACCACTATTATCTGAAGTTTTCCATGCTTCTATTATGCTGAACATTAATTATTTGATAAAGTCATTTCTTTTTATAATTCTCTATATTTAGCGACAACTACTAATTGTAGTGGTGCATAGGTACATGTATGATTTGTCACAGAATTTGATAAAATTCATAAGAATTAATGCTAAAATCATAAACATTCTAGATAGAAAGCAAATCCATTTTTCGAACTTTGACCTACCAAACGCTATATACTGATTATCTCTCTTGAACTAAACCATTCCCTCTGTTTTGTTTACATTGCATTCCAGAACACGAACTTGATGAACTCTGCAGAAACATCAACTCTTTGATCGCGTGCATGTCTATGAATCTTTTAAAAACATTATTAACATTACATTTAATCGAGAATATTAGCAATTGTTAATAAGATACTGTCCTGGTTTTTGCTTATATTGCATCAAATTGGAAACCCTATTATATTTGTATAATGAATAGATGTCCTATATGCATGAGAAAAAAATTCGATAAATAGTTTGTATCCTACGGTTTTGGACTTGTGTAAATTAAGAAACAACATTTTGCGTGGTTTGTTTTGTAGAAGGTAAACATAACGATTGTTTGATAGTACTTGAGAAAAAAATCTCATGATCAACCAAAACTGTTCAAAATATATTGTGAATTTTAAATTTATTAATTGTTTGGAATACTTATTGTTGTATTTGTTTCTTAAAATTAAAATTTATCCTTGGGTTGGTCAATTTTAGACATTGTGTATAAACTTGTATGTTGGAGTTACAACAGGCGGATATTATTCTAACCTTATTACTCTGTTCATGACAACAAACACTGTGCATGTATAGGAAAATGAATTTTGCTCTACTCTTACTTAAGTTATTTAATTTTCAGAATATCTGTAATTTTTTTTGTCACAGCAATGAAATAAAAAAATTGATCAGAATATGAAAAATATAACTACCAATCATTTGACAGTCATTTACTATTGATAGCAATATATGGCAGAATGGCTAGATACACATTTTGATCATGTCAAAATGGGTCAAACTTCAAGCTCAAGATTACAAAAGATTTCAAAATTCTTTTTACCCATTGAAAGGTCTTGTCAGTATAAATAAACGAGTGAGTATGAAAACCCTAGTTCTACAATATACTCGTAGTTGTTCAAAAGTTAAAGCCATGATTAAGGTTTGATATTTTATTTTAATTGGTCGTTAATACAAGTTCAAGGCGAAGAAGTCAAATTTCATGGTACCCGACGAAAGGGCTAGAAATAAATCTGTGAAATCTGTGAAATATTAAATCCAGAGCCCCACTTATTCAAATATTATGGCGAAGGTTAAAGTTTTTGCACACACACACACACCCTAACACACAGAGAGAGACAGAGAGACAGATAGACAGGTAAACAGACGGACGGACAGGAAAACACTAGGTATTTCCGTATCCTTGATTACGGGGCATTAAAAAGTAAAAAAAAAATATAACAAAGTTCGATGTAAAAGAAGTATAGACAAAACAAATCTGTAAACAGGATTTGTGTAAAACTTTGGGCTCCAGATTCGATAGATGTGATAACGTGCCTAGGGAAAGTAAATATCTCCTATTGACATGTCAAACCATTGTCAGCCTATTAATTGATCAGGTAAAATGTGACAAAACAAAGACAACATGATTGGTAATTTTTATCAAGATTTTCATTATTAACGACAATTTAATTTATGCAAAGTTAAACATGGTAATGAAAGTTTTATATCGATTTGGTCTATAGTTTATAGTCAGTATAACATTTAAATATGAAAAAGAACATGAATAATATGTAAGTCTTTTATTTTAAGTTCAAGGGGATATATAAAAGTGATATATAATTGGAAATAACTATTTCAAAGAAGGACATGGAGTTAACGAACAGCATCCAATATCAAAGCCAACGAAACAATACAAAATAGGAGCAGAGCAAACACGGACTCTCGAAACATCAGACGTGGGATCAGGTACCATTGAGGAGTGAACATCCCCTGTCGATCGGTCATACTCGCCATGCGCTCCTTGTCATCGTCGGGAGTGAACGGAAAAATCCAACGTCAATTCAGTGTTTAGAAAATGGACCAAAAATTAGTATGGAAAAAGTCAGTCTGCATTTGACTCAATGATAAATTGTATTTGCTTACAAGGTTAAATGTTAAATCATCGTCTATATAACTTTGTGTTGAGTTGAAAGCCACAGCAAATGTATTATTATTCTATGAAAAACTTTTTGAATAAAGTCAAAGGAAAATAAGAAATATAGCCCGGCTTATAAAAAAGCATAATTATTGTCCAGTTATCATTGCCCAATTCCAACAGTAAATTCGAGGACCAAGTCTCTTAAGTCGACATACAATGTTGTCAATAAGGCCCCAGGCATTCTTATCGCAGAATACTTTTGTGTAGAATCAGAAATGATAACCAATCACAAGATAAGAAAATTTCATAAGGTAATTTCATACAAATATACATGACGGAGAGACAATATGATAATACAGTATCTAATATGAAAAAGACGAGCATGAAAAATGTGCAATGTACATAGAAAAAACTTTTCTTAAAGAACTCAATTTGAATATATCAAAAAAATAGTTCAAAGGAAAAAATATCATTATTTGACAAGAAAAAAACATACATTAAACTACCTAAAGGAGGGTATTTCTTTTTTATTATCATTATTTTCAGGGTATATAAGAGGATTTGTACAATACAAACTTAGGTTAAAGACTGAAGAAGGGATACAAACTTAAAATACTTTTGCCTCTCTCTTTCTTGTAAATGTAGCGATGAGAACAGTACATGTTGCTCCCTACGCCTATGTCCATGACCTATCAGCTAAAGTCTCTCAATGTCCCTTTTTAATTTTTTTTAATCTGTATCAACTTACACTTGTTAACGATAACAAATACATTGAATAGGAACTTTCGATTCATTTTATTGAAAAAGAAATTCATTAGAATTCCCGCCCTAATCATTTTCACATCTTTCATGGAAACTACACTTGCTCAAGCCTCTATGTTTTGTTTGTCTTTTTTTATATACGCTTTTTCCCATTCTTTCTTCTTATTTGTATTGCCATCCCCTGCTCTCAGTCACAGTTAAATGTTAATGTTAAGTCAAATCTCTAAATTCAATACAAAATGTAAGTATAAATAAGGAGTTTTTAACACTTTCATGTTGATAGGAAAATAGAAATAAAGACAATGTACATGTTATATAGAGATTTCCTAAATAATTGGCGCAGTGATCTGAAATTATATACTCAGTAGATATAGTTTATCCTCTTATCAAAATATTTGACATGGCAGAGTCATAACTCCTTATATACTCTTCAAAAAAAGAAACGCATAGTAGAATTTTAGTGACACATTGAACAAAAAGATTATTTTGTAAAATGATGCATTTATAAAACAGAAATGCAGTAAGCAACAGGAATACTATCTAAATGTCATAATTACTAAACAATTTTAAAATTATAGTCAGTTTAAGATCATCAAAGATCAATATCTGGTATGCCCCCCGCAGACACAAATGATAGTCACAAACGGCATCTAATGGAAGCAAACGTGTGTAATAAAAACTGTATAGGAATACTCTCCCACTCCAAATGTAGAACTTTAGTCAGCTGTTGCAGAGTCTGGGGATGCAATTGTCTTTGACAAATCATATCAATCCATTTTGTCCAATGCTGCTTCATTTGGATTACATCTAGCAATTTAGATGACTGTGACTGAAACAGGTTGTTGTTTCTTTGCAAGAATAGGTGTATCAAACGAGCCATATGTGGCTGTGTATTGTGAGATTGCAATACGGCTCTAGGATGCTGCAAAATTGAATGGGTATGTGGAGGCAGAACATGGTTAGAGTACCTTTTACCATCAAAGTCCATTGAATTCGAACCAAGTCAATTTTACTTTCATATAATACCATTTTCCATATCATTACACTACCACCGCCAACTTTTTTAACGTTCTGGAGGCAGTTATCTATCTAACCTTCATTAAAAGCATTAGCACTCTTAAACTTGTGAGAGACTTTCAGATAAACATTCTGGACTCGTAGGTTCACCAAAATGTTCAACAGTGATGCTGTGGTCATACTCTATTCATCTGAGATCTTTGACGTCGATATTTGGGGTGTCGTGGGGTCGAAAAATGGCATGAATAATCCTCTTGCAATAATTCGTAGTCAATTGAAAACGGTCTTGTGAGATGATCTGTGCAGTTCAGGGATACTGAGTAGCTTATGCTTTAGATGACGTCCTTGCATTACATTCATGCAATTTGCATTATCCTCAGAAGTGATGCTGTGCTGCTGATGTCACACGTAGTCTACCATATTTTTTGCGAACATTAGGTGTTCAATGTTAATGGTTTCTGTTTTATAGGTTAGATATGGTCTTTATGTAACATTAAAACCTCTTTGAAATGTAGATTGCGGTACCCCTGCTTCCAGTCGTCCATTTTCCTTTTTGTTCCATGCAACATTGAGATGCAGCATTTTTAGGAAACATCATTTCTCAGATAAAACAAGATTCAAAATATCGAGAACCCCCGCTTTTGATAGCCCCTTTGTACCTGAAGGAATTGCATCGGAATTCAACAAATGAAAATTGAGATAAAAATTTTGGTGGAAATTTTGCAAAATCACGTCTTTTTGTCTGTGAGACTTTTAGAATAACTGTAAAGTTAACAATTGAATTAAAAAATCATTCATTTCACTCGGATACATCGTATCCATACAAAAATAAAAGGTATGACAGAACTATCACAAATTTTCAGTGCATTGTACCTACTATGCGTTTCTTTTTTTGAAGAGTATATATACATATATTTTGAATTGTATTCATATGCTTTTACATATAAAAGGGGAACATCTTTTGTTCAATAGATGTTATTGCTTTACGTTTTATCATTCGAAATATCTTTTTGATTTTCAGATATCGATAAAAAGGGCAATTAATCAACGGAAGCCTAAATGGCTCTACACTTGTTGTGTTATAACTTTGCATATATTCGGAAGCGTAAATGGCTCTACACTTGTTGTGTAATAACTTTGCATATATTCTTATATTTTATCGACTTATCAACATATAAAGTGTTATACCTCCTTATTTATGCCCATATTTTGGATTGTATTGAGGTGTATTTACATAATTGAAGGCAACTTCTTTTGTTCAATAAATTTTATTGCTTTAAATTTTATCGACTGAAATATTTTTCTAATTTTCAAATATCGATCTAACCAAAATATCTATTCATGTCAATATAGTATTGTCGATATGAAGAAATAAATATGAAGTTATGTCGATATAGATTTTTGAATATTTTCGAGAAGACAGAAAAAGGTTTTGAATTAACTTTGGCGGGAGCGGGAATTCTGATCAATCTTCATTTTACATTGGAAGCTTTTGTACCATGTATTTGCTAGCGTGTACGGTTATAGGCTGAGACAAAATTAAAAAAAAAATATTTGAAAAATGGAGATGGAGAGACATCAACAGTTAACTATATGCATTGTCATAGAAATTATAGTACCCATCATTTTGAAGAGGGAATCTGATATATTCTATCATGGTTCACTGCTTTTATCTCTTGATGTGGGTTCAAAGGGGATCATTGTAAATCGCTAATGAAGTGAAAATAGAGTGTGCGTACCACTATTATAAATGTAACACTGTTTATATATGTATTTTGTAAATATTTGACGTTGTTCCACTCAATGGTATACATAGGATCTGACTAATGAATGCGAACCTCCACAGTCTTGAAACATCCCTCCCCCTCCTTGCTTGAAAATATAATAACACCAGATCTTACTTCTCATTGCTTTAAATAATATAATATAATTTGTGATTTCAGCCAATCTGTATAAGTTTAGTCACAAAGTTTGAAGAAGAAAAGCTAGTTAAAGTCGGTCAAAATGAATTTATAACAAATAAAAACACCCCAGAGATTTAATAATCTAACTGCCAATTTGTTTTTAAAATTTGGGGACATATCGTTGGATCTCTGTTGTACTCATTTTTATTTTTTTTTTTGGGTGGTTGTAGCTGGATGAGGGGCACAAAGATAATCTTGTCTCCCCCTGTCCAAAAGTGGTGATCGGTGCATTAGCCCACTATGGATCTATAACTTTTATTGTGTCTCCATCTCCCCTTTTCAATATACTATTTAATTTGATTCAACCTTTAATCGTATATGCTGACATGATACATAAGCTTTCAATGAATTCCGAGTGAAGTGAAGGTTCATTGGAATTCCCAACCCCCTAAATAATTCAAAAACACCTTATTCTGGCTTTTTTTTATCGCAAATAGTCATAGATTAAAATCGATATAACAAAATCTTTATTTTGTCATATCAACAATATTATATCGACATGATTAAATGTCTTGTTTTAATCAGTATCTGAATATCAATATTTCAGTCGATAAAACTTACGGCAAAAAATCTGTTGAATAAAAGAAGTTGTATTCTCTTATTTTAAGTTATCTTAAAACAATTTAAAATATGTTCATAAATAAGGAGGTATAACACTTTATATGTTGATAAGTCGATAAAATATAAGACAATATACACAGTTATACCACAACAAGTGTAGAGCCATTTACGCTTCCGTATTAATCATATCAGTTTAGTCGATATAAAAAAGAAGCTGTATATTTATATCAATATAAATATATGAATATTTTAAAGAAAGAAGTCAGAAAATTGTGCTTCTAAATTGACTTCGCGAGGGCGGAAATTCTAATGAATCATTCCGGATTCAGTGAAACAATGGTTTTGTTATCCATACAAGATGTAAATTTTATTTGAATACCTCCTCACTATGTAGTCATTATGTAATCGTAGTATTTCTTCTAAACTTCAGTTGAAATCTGTTTTAGCCTCTTTCCAAGCTTACGTCTTCATCACGTTAGCCAATATTCTTGTTTTTAAATGCTAATGACATTTCATGTTAAAAGTTTGATAATGTGAAATATTGCATTTATTTAGTGTTATCTACGGAACATTTTCGTTGTTATCATCTTGTTAAGATGCTTCTTCTTATCTTTTAGATAAACAATATCTTAATTTGGAATAATTTGAGCATAATCTATATTTGAATACAAAAATAGGTCTACTAATACTTGCGCAATTAGAACTAATTGGAATTCAAAACGAATGTTGAAAGACCTGGTCAGGGGCCATAAAACCTAAACAAGCTCACTTTTGATCTAAGTCTCACTTTTCCACTATTGAACATTTTGGAAAAAGTGAGACTGTGTCAGCTCGTCTAAGTTTTATGGCCCCTATGTCTGGTCTCCAAACATCACATAGATAATGTCAATCAGATACACAATAGAACTTTTTTATTTCAACTACAGAGTACTTGTGTGTACAATCACAATATTGTGGTACAAAATAATTTTGCATATGACCAATCACAACCAAACAGTAAAAATCACTTATCAACTATATATATCATCTAGCTTTATATTATCGATTCGGACTAGAAGTACATAGCTGCCATTTTTTTTAAAAGCCTCTGCATTTTGTGTGTTCAACATCGCTACCAAATAACATAAAAACTAGCTACTAAAATGAAAATAATGATTATAAAAACCCTGATATTTCACTATTGATTAGAGTGAAACAACAATTTTTCAATTTCCTTTTCACAAATTTAAACATATAAAATGTCCCTCAGTGGTCTTTATGAACAAATAAAGTCATTTAGTTTTGCCACCGGGTGTTAAAGTTCAGCATCACTCAGCAAATGTATGTAGAAACAACAATAAGCATGTGCTCCTATGCAAATGGTAATTTGAATTTTTAAAATTAGTACAATTTGATTTTCATTTTCAAATTTCTTTAAAATTTAAAAGCATTAATGAGTTATAAATGATAAAGATGACACTAAACAAACAAAACCAATGCATATCATTAAAATATCAATTTACATAATTGAAAAACATGTGTCATATAGCGATAAGCAGTAAATAGCTGTCACTTTCCTTGTGATAGACTGTAGATTTCAAATCTCTTGGTCATGATTGAGAAAATTGATTTCATGCAATTGTATTTTGTACGTCTTCATTAAAGAGTCAATCATGTAAAGAAAATACATTCCCTTATTCTTTGTTTCAAAACAACAACAATGTAGCTTGTGTTTGTGTGTAAATGGCAATTTTGGTGTTGAAAAACTAATTTCTTTTTTAAATGAAAACTTTGAAATAAAAACTAATAAACATTTGAAGTTTTCTATTGAATTTCAAGAGGTTTTCATTATTTCTTCCATACACAATTATTTTGCATTGACAGAGTGTTGAATGAGACATGCAACGATCAGAATTAACTGTTTATTGACTTAATAATAGTATATCATCCACCTTCATCTTGAAGATCGTGACTAATCGTACTTACATATGATCTGCATCTATAAATCTGGTGGGTTCCTTATGACATGAAAACTGACTGGTAAAAATTATGATTATAAAGAAATAAAATGTCTAATATTTCCCTATTGATGAGAGTGCATCATTAATATGTCGTATTCTGTCACTAATTTGGAAATTAAAAATCCATTATTGGTCTTAATTGACAAAATGAATTATTTTCAATTTCATTTGCGATTAGAATTTTAAGTTAAGTCACACAATAAGCAATTTTTTTTAGCAAAGTCATTCACCTATCCAATAGTTTTAAACCAATTACCTTGTGCTCATATGCATATGTCAATTTGAAAGAAAAATTTTGATGTTCATCTGAAATTTCCACTTTACTGTTGATACTTTCGTAAGAAGTAAAGAAAATGTATTCTTTAAAAGGTCAAGGAAAGTCCAATTTTTGATTCCTTGACACCAGAATATAGGCTCAGATATATGAATATGGATATTACAAATCATCAGCTTTTTACACCCGCACGTTTCACTGAAAAAAAATGCAGCTAAAATTAACAATTTGTCTCTTCCATAAACGAATTGACGCAGTAAATATAAGTAATATTCTTAATCAAAAAAGGGTCCGTTCTTGTATTCCACAATATTTCAAGTTAAAGACTACACCTTGTATTTCCTACAAATATACAACGACCATTGCTTCCAAACTTTTCAAATACAACAAAAACTTTACATAGCCTGGATACAGAGTATCTGAAACATAACCCTCCATCGTGTTCACGTTCTTCTTTGGACTATAACCATAGTCCTGCTGGACACGTTATTAAAGGTGACGTAAATAAAATTAATAATGAGGACCTTAGATCACTTATTTTAAAAGGTCCTAAATATATGGAATTCCAATCCTTCAACGGGTGTTAAAATTGGAATTTCTGTTGAAAATTACGCCATCAGATTGATTGATTGATTGTATACTGTTTAACGTCCCTCTCCAGATTATTTCACTGATATGGAGACGTCACCATTGCCAGTGAAGGGCTGCAAATTTAGGCCTTTGCTCGGCAGTCAGGGCCATTGAGCAGGGAGGGATCTTTATCGTGCCACACCTGCTGTGACATGGGGCCTCGGTTTATACGGTCTCATCCGAAGGACCGCCCCATTTAGTCGCCTTTTATGACAAGCAAGGGGAACTGAGGACCTACGCCATACGATGGGTCAGATATGAAAAAGAAGACATTGAATCTTTGTCAGAATGGATTAAATGTATCATATCCATTTTAAAGTCGCATATTATAAGACTGAGGGGCAATATGAAAATCAATATGTGTTCAATAATCCTGTAGTGAAAAAAAGAATTAGATTACATGATCAATACGTACTGTTCCCTGCTGACAGTGTAAGGCTCATTATATAAATAAACTTGGATTTAATTCTACAAGTGGTAATCCTACTTATGCTCATACTTTCATTTCTTAGGAAAAAATTCTTCAAAATCATACGTCTTATTTGAATATTTTTTTAATATTCTACAGAGCGTAGGACTTTTCAATTTTATACACTACCATATTCCCCACGATTAATTAAAGTCAAGGCTTTTTTATATTATTGGCAGCTGCTTCATCAATAAAAATGGAACTCTTAAATTTACTTGCCTAGTCATTGGTCATTTGCAAAATCATTTTGTTAAAACACATTCTGGTCGCACACGCAACCACTCTGAAATGACATCAAAATGATGCTTGAGTTTCTGATTGAAACAATCTAATTAAAATTAGATTGTGATTGAAAATATTTATGTGGTTTTGGAGACCAGGGGCTCGTAACATAAAGCCTCCTAAGTTTGAGCTATGCAAAATTTGTTTTAGATTAATTGTGATTGAAAATATTTATGTGGTTTTGGAGACCAGGGGCTCGTAACATAAAGCCTCCTAAGTTTGAGCTGAAAATTTGTAGATAATTGGGACAAATGTAAAGAATTACATATTACTAAAACAGGCACATAGAAATATTATTGTTTAGAATTTGCATTGAAAAGCCGGTTGCCCCTTCTCCCGCTTTGTGATACAGTAAAGTGAAATAAGGGTAATGTACATGTAGTATTATATTGGGGGGGGGGGGGGGGGTTCTGAAAGAAGTCGGAACTTTAAAACCCCCTCCCCAAAATAATGTTTCCTTGTTAGGGCTATTTTTTTGTGAACTTTTTCAAGTAAGATTTTTTCTCTGGCTGCCCCCTTTCCCTTATCAAAAACGATGCACGCCACTGCAAGAAATTTTTTTAATTTCTCTATTTTTCTGGGTGAACACTTTGTAAGCGCAGCCCCGCTTAAGAGAGCGGGGAGGGGGGGGGCGTGGCCATTTTACACAATATTGCCTTCCTTTAGAAGAATAGCTCCATATGAAAATGATCAAATATAACAGCTGAATGAAATCAATTTTTTCTTATCAAATTATAGTTTACGTTTTATTTATTTGATAAAGAAACATTTCATGTATATTTATATATTTATTAACTTTAGGGTGGCAACTTTGCTTAAAGTCATTCAAAATCTAAAAAGCATGCTTTCTGTTACGACCCCCAGGTCTTCAAGCTGATCATATACGAAAAACCCGTTCGAAAAATGTTATCTTCGTTTATAGATAAATAATCTTCTTCAAATGAAATCTAGAAGATATTCTGCCCCTTAATCATTCACTACATCTGCAATTTCATTTTAATAAATTGATCCGTTTGGAAACTTTTCGGAGATTAAATGTATTAGATTATTCATGCATTTTATTGTGTGTTTCTTTTTTTGGGTGGGTGGGGGTGGGGGTGAACTATAGGATCAAAAGCATGTCATGCATGTTTTGGGTGGTTTTTTTTTTGGGGGGGGGGGAGTGGGGTGGGGGGTTGCGTTTGTGAGTGCTTCATCGTGAAGAAGAATGAATAATTGTTGTCCTCAAAAAAGAATTGGTCCACTGTGGAATAATTTTTCGAGAATAATATTTCTGGTCTACATTCTCATAAATTTCGTTTATCTCTAAAGAAAAAGAAATCATTAATTGAGGAAAATGAAGTGACATACACAAGCCTGTTTTTAGAGAAGTAAACGTGTGCCACCGGGTGAATCGTACCAAGCCACTGTAAAAATGTTGAATTAAAAGGACATAAAATATAGATATAAACCATATAATTCAAGAAATATTTTTCATTTTCGAGATTTTTGTACTTTTCATCCTCATCGGTACCCCCTGAAAAGCTTTATTTATAATATTCCTTCGGTAAAAACCTATCAAAATATCAGATTCTTTGAAGGATGGACGGGGGCTGCTTTGGATTGGACTTCTAAGTCAACATGTAACATTGACTTTTTTAAAACTGTAAAGTAAAATAAATTGTAGTTACATAAATTATGTATATGAAATTTATCGTATAATTAGCATATTATCTTGTATGCATGACTACAAAGGTTTAATCTTATCTCGTTCGTACAACTTAGTATCTCATTCGTACGACTTATTTAGTTGTACGTATGACTTAGTATGTCGTACGTATGACATAGTATCTCGTTCGTACGACTTATCATGTCGTACGTACGACTTAGTATCTCGTTCGTACGACTCATTATGTCGTACGTACGACTTAGTATGTCGTACATATGACATAGTATCTCGTTCATACGACTTATTATGTCGTACGTACGACTTAGTATCTCGTTCGTACGACTTATTATGTCGTACCTACGACTTGTTATTTCGTACGAACGACTTATAATGTCGTAATAACGACTTAGTATCTCGTTCGTACGACTTAGTATCTCGTACGTACAACTTATAATGTCTATATAATAGACTTCTTATCTCGTTCGTACAACTTAGTATTTCGTGTGTACGACTTAGTCTCTCGTTCGTTCGACTTATTTTGTCGTACATACTACTTATAATGTATAAGCCTGTTTTTGTAGAAGTAAACGTGTGCCACCAGGTGAATTGTACCAGGCCACTGTAAAAATGTTTAATTAAAAGGACATAAAATATAGATATAAACCATATAATTCAAGAAATATTTTTCATTTTTGTGATTTTTGTACTTTTCATCCTCATTGGTACCCCTAAAAAGCTTTATTTATAATATTCCTTCGGTAAAAACCTATTAAAATATCACATTATTTGAAGGATGGACGGGCGCTGCTTTGGATTGGACTTTTATGCCAACATGTAAAATTGACTTTTTTTTAAAACTGTAAAGTAAAATTAATTGAAGTTACACAAATTATGTATATGAAATTTATGTTCTTCCGATTTAGCAATCAAAAGCACAACTATTGAAACACCCGTCTATTCATAATATTATAAAGCTTAAGAAAACCGAATAAATACATATTAAATCGTATAAGTAGCATATTATCTTGTATGCATGACTACAAGGGTTTAATCTTATCTCGTTCGTACAACTTAGTATCTCGTACGTACGACTTAGTCTCTCGTTCGTTCGACTTATTTTGTCGTACATACAACTTAGTATGCCGTACGTACGACTTAGTATCTCGTCCGTACGACTTATCATGTCGTACATACGACTTGTTTCTCGTTCGTACGACTTATTATGTCGTACATACGACTTAGTATCTCGTTCATACGACTTATTATGTCGTAGGTACGACTTAGTATCTCGTTCGTACGACTTAGTATCTCGTACGTACGACTTATTATTTCGTACTTACGACTTATTATGTCGTAGGTATGACTTAGTTCTCGTTCGTACATATTTTGTCGTACTTATAATGTCTATATAAAAGACTTCTTATTTCGTTCGTACAACTTAGTATTTCGTGTGTACGACTTAGTCTCTTGTTCGTTCGACTTATTTTGTCGTACATACTACTTATAATGTATAAGCCTGTTTTTGTAGAAGTAAATGTGTGCCACCAGGTGAATTGTACCAGGCCACTGTAAAAATGTTGAATTAAAAGGACATAAAATATAGATATAAACCATATAATTCAAGAAATATTTTTCATTTTCGAGATTTTTGTACTTTTCATCCTCATCGGTACCCCCTGAAAAGCTTTATTTATAATATTCCTTCGGTAAAAACCTATCAAAATATCAGATTCTTTGAAGGATGGACGGGTGCTGCTTTGGATTGGACTTCTATGTCAACATGTAAAATTTTCTTTTTTAAAACTGTAAAGTAAAATAAATTGAAGTTACATAAATTATGTATATGAAATTTATGTTCTTCCGATTTAGCAATCAAAAGCACAACTATTGGAACACCCGTCTATTCATAATATTATAAACTTAAGAAAACCAAATAACTACATATTATATCGTATAAGTAGCATTGTATCTTGTATGCATGACTACAAGTATTAATTTTATCTCGTTGTACAACTTAGTACGTACTTATTATCTCTCGTCGTAGGTTCGACTTAGTATCTCGTTCGTACGACTTATAAACTAAGAGTATTTCTTATACATGTAGAATAATTAAATGTAACAAAGCTTGAGTAAATATTTCCCTGGAAATCAAAAGCCAAAGTTATAGTTTTTCTCGAATAATTAATTTCAGGTAAATCACTCTTATAATATTTTAAAAATACATGTCCAAATCACTTTATATCTACCAATTTCTCCCATCTCTTCTCAATTATTATTCATTGATATGTTCTATTAATTTTGAAATCCACAAACTATACAGACTTGAGACAGGTGATGTCCGAATACATGTAATAATCAATATACACATTTGCATGTGACAATTAATGTGGAGTTGTGCGTTTCCATGATTGGAAAATCAAGATACTTCATAATATTTATAAATTAAAACGGGGCAATTGTGTCTTTAATCGAGATTTTATATTATATTCAAAACAAAATTATCTAGCTACTTTCCCTAATTTCAACCATAATAATATCCATATCCATAATAATGACATATGTTTTTATTAAATCATTTATGAAATTTAAACCAGTATGTTTAGCTATAAGTAATATATGATTGCACGTAATTATTTAAAAATATTTATTATCGATGAACACTTTTATTTGCTACATTATTTTTTATATGTTTTACCAATTACAGTAATTGTCTTAATTTGTAACAAATATTTATGTATTATTAAATATACATATATATAAGAATAATTTTTTTATGTAACAAAATTTCATCGTAAATATTTTACAGATTCCCTGGAAATGTATAAAAGCCAAAGTTATATACATTTCTCTGTAATAATTTCCCTAAATCAAAATATATAAACCAAATTTAATTTCAGGTAAATCACTCTTATAATATTTTAAAAATACATGTCCAAATCACTTTATATCTATCAATTTCTCCCATCTCTTCTCAATTATTATTCATTGATATGTTCTATTAATTTTGAAATCCACAAACTATACAGACTTGAGACAGGTGATGTCTTTAATACATGTAATAATCAATATACACATTTGCATGTGACAGTTAATGTGGAGTTGTGCGTTTCCATGATTGGAAAATCAAGATACTTCATAATATTTATAAATTAAAACGGGGCAATTGTGTTTTTAATCGAGATTTTATATTATATTCAAAACAAAATTATCTATAAGTTTCCCTAATTTCAACCAATATCCATATCCATAATAATGACATTGTTTTTAATCATTTATGAAATTTAAACCAGTTGTAACAGAGCTCTTAAAATTTCATCTTAATTTTTATGTCAAATATGTGATATTAGAAAAAAATGTTTAGCTATAAGTAAGTATATGATTGCACGTTGTAATTATTTAAATGTATTTAATATCTGATGAGTACACTGCATTATTTGCTACATTATTTTTTGTATGTCTTTACCAATTACAGTAATTGTCTTAATTTGTGCAAAAAATATTTATGTATTTGGATTTGTATTTGGAATACCATTTTCTTTCAAATCTCAATCTAGAAAATATATATAAATTATAATAATTCACTTTTAAATATAAATCTTTTTTTATTGAAACTCAAATAACTACTCTTCATCGTTATTCATATTTTACGAGAAGAAGGGGGGGGGGGATCTGCAAAACTTCGCAAGTTATAGCTTGTGGTTAACTTGGATTTCAGATTTTCTGTACAATTTGTAAATTGATACAGCGATACCGCATTCCTATGCAGACGAATTTGTTAAAAAGCAAGGCAATGTAGGTTAAAGAAATCTGGTTTTTCTCGACGCAGATTGAAACAAAAAAATCTGAGTCTGGCATTCAAAAGGTTGTAAACGAGAGGCTCACTGCAGGTCTTGCTAAAACTTAAGATCGCATTTAATTATAACACATTGTATTAGAATTATTCTATGATAAAAATGCCGAGAAAAAATAAATATTTGACTTAAAAAATGTAATGGGATTTCATACGTATAAAAAACTTAAGAAACATTTTTTTCATATAATGACTAGCCTAGCTACCCCCTCTTTTAAAATCCAATCTTTGTTAAATTTCTTTGTACTTGCTGTAACTTCCTGTACAGACGACCTTGATTTCGAAAGCGTGATATTATTCAGCTAGGACAATATGCACAGGGAATATAGGTCAGCAAACCTTGAGATAAACCAGCTAGTTAGCATCCAGGATATATTGGCGGATCGAAGGGGGCCACAATTTTTATGCCCCCGTAAACGAAGTTTCGGAGTATATAGTTTTTGTTGTGTCTGTCCGTTGGTCTGTCTAGCTGTTTGTCTGTTTGTCCGCAAATATTTAACATTGCCAATAACTTTTGATTTAATGTTGCCACGACTTTCACATTTTACATGTGTATTCCTTGTGATGAGTCCTTTCTCTGGGTACCACCAATTTGACCTTTTGACCTTGACCTTAGAATTTGACCGACTTTTACGTAAAAATTTTAAAACTTTTACTTTGGCCATTTCTTTTGAACAGTGGATACCAGGACATTTATTCTTCACATATGTATTCTTTGTTAAAAGACCTTTCATTGGATATAAACAACCTAAACCCTTTGACCTTGACCTTGTAGATTTCTGTACTTTAACATTGGCCTTAACTTTTGAACGCTAAGAGATAGGACTTTCATACTTCACATATGTAATCCTTGTAAGATGACCCTTCACTGAATACGAAAAACTTTTATCTTTGAGTTTGACCTACTTTTAAAAGCAAACCTTGACCATATCTTTTAAAGAGTTAGGGCTAGTGGTTTCAAACTTTACATGTTTAATTCTTGTGACAAGATCTCTCATTTGATAACGAGAACTTTTACCTTTTGACCTTGACCTTAGAATTTGTTTTACTTTTAAAAGATTTTAACCTTGGTCATAACTTCTGAACGGTTAGGGCTAGGGCTTCCATATCTACATAAGTTTTCAATGTGGCAAGACTTTTCTTTGGATGCCAATTACCTTACCCTTTTGAACTTGACCTTGGAGATTTCCTTACTTATCTAAAACAAAAAAATTAACATTGGCCTTTTTTTAAATTTCACATTTTTTCCAGTGAGAATACCCTACTTTTAGTATAAATTAATTAAATTTGCATTAAGAAAAGTTTAATCATTGCTATGTTGCCATACGGGGGCATCAGCGTTTCACAAACACATTTTGTTTTTGGTTATTTTTTTTTCCTCATTATCAAAGATTCTGGACTGGGGTATACTAGTATATATTTAATCCTGTCCATCTGACAACCTGTCGGCTTGTCCACAAAATAACTTTAACCATGTTCATAACTTTTAAGTTGACGGGGATTTGACTTTCGTTCTTAACGGGTGTATTCCTTTTCATAAGAATTTTTTGGTACCTCATGACCTTGACCTTGAGTTTGACCAATGTTTATCAAAAATTTCCGAATTAGACTTTAACCATAATCATAACTTTTGAATCGTTGGTGCAAGGATTGTCATACTTCACATGAGTATTTACTGTGGCAAGACATTCATTAAGTAAAAAAAAAGTTGAGATTTTGATCTTGACCTTATAGTTTGGCCCACTTTTAAAAACCATAACTTTTAAACCGTTAGTACAAGGGCTTTCGTATATCACAAGTCAATAAATTGTGACAAAACTTTACCTTTGGATATGGACAATTGACTTTGATTTTTTAAAGAAAACTAGAGGTATATTGAGCAATATGCTCATTTAATGACCCCCCACCCCCCGCCTCCGATATGAATATAATGGGGATGTACTTATTTTATATGTGACACCCAAAATAAGTGTCAGATCAAAAAGTTGAATAGGAGTTGCACAATGGCAATATGTAAAAATAAAATTGTGAAAGTTTCATTTTTCACTCATTGATATAATAGGAGATTCGGATAATTGATGGGTACCTCAAACAGACAGTCGGACGGACGTACAGACAGACGAACGGACATACCGATTACCATATACCTTCCCGGTTTTCTACGGGGGTAAAATAATCAAAATGATTCTCTTGTTTCTTACTTTAATACACTGTACATACGCTTTACTGTTTCAAAGCATCTTTTCACAAATGACCTATAATGAATACTATACAGTCGTTCTAATCTACATCATGGAATAATAAACTGCTCATTATTGCGATAATTACAAGTATTTCGATAACCGTTCCTGATTGTTCGGTTCAAAAACATTCAAATATTCAGGATCGAACGGTCCCGTCGTGACTTTTGAGCATAGTAGCTTTTTTTGCAAGTCTGCTAGTTTTCTGTTAGATGCAAAAATAGGTCCAGCCACAGCTAGCTGTAAATTTTCAAGCTTTTCAAAATCATGATCCGAGCAACCACCACATACAATAAGAGCGTATTCAATGTAGTGTTCAATTTTGAAGGTTATTTCTACTCAATTATTCAAAAACCAATTTCTTTTTTATAAACATTGTTGACAATATACCGTCAATATATGCAGACCAGCCAAGATTCTGTGACAATAATAACCCCTTATGTCTATGGGCTGGAAAATAATTCACCTTATCCCCTTTAAAGAATAATTTGGGCATATAATATATTTTATAGACTTTGTATTTAAGATTATCTCACCAAGTGATACCCCCCCCGGCCTCCCATGTGCATATAATGTGGCAGTGTCCAATGTTTTGCTATAGGAATTAAACCCAAAAATGTGCGTCGGATCAAAAAGTACAATACGAGGTACACAGTCGCAATATGTAATAAAGATTATGTGAAAGTCTCATCAAATTTAATTCAGTGGTATGAAAGAAGTTTTGGATAAGAGATTGGTACCCTTAAAGCGTAACATACGGACATACGGACGGATCGACGGACATCCTAATTACTATTATACAACCTCCCGCTTATCAAGCTTTGGTATAAATATATATAAATTCTAGTTTAGCATCTTTTCAAGTGTATTGTGTAAACATTGTTAAAGCGAATGATCTACACATGGACTTTCTAATTAGAAACATCAATTACATATCTCAGATACTAGAAAACTGTTAGCAATGAACTCACTAAATGATACCCCCAACCTCCCATACGAATATAATGACAGTGTCCATGTTTTGGGAAACCCAAGATATGAGTCGGATCAAAAAGTAAATTAAGGTGTGTACAATGGCAATATGTAATAAAACTTTTGTGAAAGTTTTCAATGGTATGAACGGAGTAGCGGATAAGAGATGGATACCCCAAAGCGTAACTGACTGACGGACATCCTGATCACTATATTACCTCCTGCTTTTCAAGCAGGGGATATAATACTACAGTGTAGTAAAAGTGTCCAAATAGAGCTAGCCCTGTAGTATACCTGTAAATAAATCAGATTTTGATAATAGCGAACCTTTTTTTATGAGACTTAGAAGCCACTTGATGAGATATCCCGATATACCAATAGTTTGTGATTCAACAAGAGGCACTGTGAGCAATGCATATGAGCTCAAAAAATGAGATGATACCCCGCCACCCATATGAAAATGATGACAGTGTCCATATTGGAAACATATTTTCGGTTTTTTAAAGCAAACCTTTAATTCTGTCATTTTTTGTCTATAATAATGAAGGGTATCCATCTCTTATCCGCATTTCCTCCTATTCCACTGATGCTTTCACAGATTCTTTATTACATAATGCCATTGTGCACCTCCTATTTTACTGTTTGATCTGACACTTATTACGGGTCTCCATGAGCAAAACAGGGACTTTGTCATAAATACCATATGGGAGGCAGGGGTATCAATTAGTGAGCTATTACTCACAGTACCTCTAGTAATACCCCCTGCTTGAAAAAGCAGGAGGGTATATAGTAATCGGTTTTTCTGTCCAGCTGACTGTACGTCTGTCTGTTCGTCTGTCTGTTACAATTTGGGGTACCCATCTCTTATATAGTAATTGGTATTTCAGTCCGTTCGTCTAGATGTCCGTCTGCCTGTTGCGCGTTGGGGTACCCATCTCTTATACGCAACTCCTCATACCACTCTCTTACTACTGAATGAAATTTAATGAATCTTTTACAGAATCTTTATTACTCATTGCCATTATGCACCTCCTATTTTACTTTTCGATCCGACACATACATGTATTTGGGATTTCCCAATAGCAAAAAAAAATGGACACTGCCATTTTATACATGTACATATGGAAGGCGGGGGATATCATTTAGTTAGCTCATTGCTAACAGTTACTCTAGTTTTCTTTTAGTTACCAGGTTATATATCTCAAATATAAGTGTTACCAAAGGATAATGGTAAATGATATTTTGTGTCACATTATTCAATCACATCCTCAATTGACATTTATTATGCAATTTAAAAACTATATTTGAAATGCCCTTCTATATTCTTTTTAATAATTGACTTGTCGTGTAAGTTACTCTCGATCCTATAATGACCAATAAATCTATTTTAATCCTATATACTAGTATTTTTAAATATTATATGAATAATAACTTGTAGTGAGGTTTGTATATGCATAATATGCAAAAAAATTTTAGTTTTGGTTGAATAGTATTTGAAATAATCTGATAGTTTCGCGTTTATTGGACAACCCTCGTATATTTCAATTTTTTTAATGAATGTATTTCGGCGCAAATTTGCATATAGGTAAAAAAGCAAAAAATATATTTTACAAATACAGGGTTTTTCAACGAACATGTCCCTACTTTGCGGTTTCAATATTGAATACACATAAGGAAATAAATCTATCAATACATGTATATGAAAGTTGAAGTAATTCAGAATCAATTATTTTTTTTAATTAAGTTTTTGAAGTTTGAAACATCAGCAGCAGTTTTCAGTTTAACATTATTTTTATGTGTTCTAAAAAGCCACAATATTATCAGTCACGATCCTCATTTTGTCTTTGAGGTCCTTTATAACAAATTTTTGACATTGAAAGAAATGTTTCCTATAGAAAAATGGTTTTCACATGAGTAGTTTTTTTTTCCAAATTTTTAGGCACTAATA
Source organism: Saccostrea cuccullata (assembly GCF_032062105.1). NCBI lineage: Eukaryota > Metazoa > Mollusca > Bivalvia > Ostreida > Ostreidae > Saccostrea > Saccostrea cuccullata. The sequence continues at coordinate 20,720 of NW_026935663.1, read as the reverse complement.
TTGATGATTTACGAGATTTTCTGTTTGTTTTCTTAAGTTTATAAAAAAATTCATGGATCAATTTCTGAAGTAAAGAACAACTGAGCGCAAACTACTGTTTGAAAATGAAATAAAAACTTCAATGGAAAAATGAAATGAGTTTTCTTTATACATGTATTGTTTATTTCACAATGATATTGCAAGAAAATAGGCTCTAAAATACAGTTATAATTTTATAGATAATTTATTATTGTGCAAAAATACAGAAATAAAAAGTCGGGACATGTTTGTTGAAAGACTCTGTACTTTATTTCTCCTTCACACTTTGCAGCAGTCTGTTAAATTCAAACTCTCTTCACGAAATCTGATATTAAACAAAATGTAACGCAAATGCTCAAACTCCCGGTTAAAACCACAGTAAGGGCGAAAATGATAATTTTTCTGTATATAATCAGTTAATTTGATTTTCTCTCTACGTGGGTATTTTGCGCAAATTTGTTTGAACTATGAGTAGAATCAGAAATACGGATAATATTAATAGATTTACGCACGGCATAGAAATCTAAATGCAACGACAACATGGAATTTGACGTGAATATAATCTTTTCTAGTACTGTGGAGAACTTTTTTCACACTATAAGAGCTGCTAAAACAAATTAATAAAAAATGAAAAAAAAATTATAAGGCTTTTTATTTATTTATTATGGAATGCCATATACGACAGCCAACTGCTTACTACAA
>NW_026935663.1:0-15000 GCF_032062105.1 Saccostrea cuccullata | reverse complement strand
GGCAATCCTCGGCTGACTCCGCTCCGCTCCATTCAAACCTCGGATATGATTGGTGGAGGAATATGCAACAGATCCTTACATTTCTCCGCCGGAAACTGCCTTATCACTCATTTCATATTTCGCTCTGCATAACGTACTTCGAAAATGTTTCTTAATTTGTGCAATTCTTTATCGTGAACAGATCCTCATGTTAATATGCTTTGAAAGCTAGAAAAAACTGGTGAGTGTAAAAAAATAACTCCGATATCAATTGATAAATTTGAATGAAATTCAAATCAAACTGAATCATATATATTATGCTGATATTATATTGACGTCACACTTTGCGAGCTCTGTTCAAAGCTAAGTTTCAAAGAAACTAACTGCATCAAACATATATATGCTGACAGAGCTATCCAACTGCATCAACATTAATTGACATAAAGCTTTCCTTTGACCTTGACCCCACTTTTCTTAAATTTATTATTAGTGTTTAGCTCAGTTTTGAACATACCATTCAAGATGGTGTTATCAAACTTCACATGTTGATACAAACTTGCATGGATGATGCATCTAGGGATAAACACTACCCTTGCTTCGGAGGCTGGATCTGACCAACATTTTCCAGATGAGTGACCAGATTAAAGATTTTGGAGCAGGTCCACTCCTAAGGAACTATAAGCCCTACTTGGACCAAACTTGCATGGATGATGGGTCTAAAGATGGACACTACCAGACTTGCTCCGGATGCTGGATGTGACCTACATTTTCAAGATGAGTGACCAGGTTAAAGTATTTGGAGCAGGTCCATTTGCAAGGAACTATAAGCGTTACTTGGACCAAACTTGCATTGATGATGCATCTAGGGATGGATACTACAGTAAAACTCATTTAGTACGAACACGGATATAGCGAAGTCATTTTGAATCCCCAGCTATGTTAATTTAATGAATTTCATATACGGTTATAACAAATTATGGATATAGCGAAGTGATTTCATAGGTCCCAGCGACTTCGTTATAACCGAGTTTTACTGTACCACAGTACCAGACTTGCTTCGGATGCTGGATCTGACCTATATTTTAATTCCCAAGTAACTATAAGCCCTGCCTGAACCAAACTTACATGGATGATGCATCTAGGGATGGAACCTACCATACTTGCTTCCGATGCTGGATCTGACCTACATTTTCATTCCTTTAGTAACTATAACTTAAATTTTCCTGTTGCTTTACTAATATATCCTTGGCATGGATTCATGTCCTATGGACATTTTTCTAGTTTTTAATTAATCTAAGAACTGAAAGTACTAAAGGACAAAAGACATGTAAAACAAACAAACTAATTAAACCCGGCAAATACACAAGTAGTTGCGAATTATAGGTAATTACATTTTACATACATACAAACTAGAAGCTAAGCATACATAATTTTAAAAAAATGTCAGGTGTTAAGATGGTTAAAGCCTGTTATATTTAATTGCTAATATATATTTAAGGTCTTGGTATCATGTCCTTATAGTTATTGCTCTTTTCTTATTATTATTATTATTATTATTTTTCTGAACGATATCTGAAACAACTAAAGGATAGAATTACATGAAATTTTCAGGAAAGATGTGTTGTAAGATACTCTTGAAAGTTCGGCAAATACACAGTTTTTGGAAATTCCTCTCTGGTGCCAAGTTTTGGACCATTTTACTGATTTTAAAATACATTTTGTTCAGATTAAACTCAAAAACGGTAAGCATCAATGAAACTTTAAAAAATGATGATCGATATTTCTCTTAAACTTAATCGTGAATTCCACCCTCCTGTATATGGAAGCCAATTTTCAAAAAGTCTGTATTTTCAACTTTCTTTGTTTTTCTTATTTTTCATTTATTTTTGAATATTAATAAAGACCTTTATTGATGCTTACTATATAAGTTGTTAAATATTGTTTAATGAACTAGATATTAATATTTGAAAATTGAAGCGGGCCCAAATGCAAATTTTCTATATATAATTATAAACAATCTTTATTAAACCATTCTGACATAAGCAACATGAAATGCAAAAAAATACTTGGACTCTCACGTAGTAGATTGCAATTCAGTGTCAATCTTAAAAAAACTTAATTTACGTATTCACTGCTTTAAAAGGGCTAGATACTATGTAATGTGTACAATGTGTTAAAATACTTTCCTAACGCCGAGAATAATTTAAAGGTAATAAGAATGTTTTATTTAATTAATTTCATTGAAGCTATTGCACCTCTTTAATTCTGTTTACAAAAAAAGGTACAATATTTATGTTGGCATTTGAAGAAATTATGAATAGTTCCAGCCTTTTATGATTCTTAAAGGTGTACTGTTGCAAAAGTATACACAAGTATTTTTAAGCAATAAATCCCAAAGTTTAAATGGTATCGCGCGTTGAAAGAAAAAAAATGGCAGATTTTGTACCTTGATTCACTATATAATTGTGATCAAAATTTTTAATCACTTTTTAAGATTTTACAAGTTTTTTTCCTGCTTCGGACTGATTCTAATCGCTAAAAATATATATTTGTTTTTCTTTTTGAACAATAATTGTCCATAAATTGTTTCAACTTTTCTTAAATTATATCCCCAAAGTCTTTTTCTTTTAAAAGATATCAAAATTCAAAAGTTAAAAAAATAATTTTTGTTGGGTCACACAAAAAATAATCCTTGTATGTTGATTATTGTTGATATTGCATGAAATCACCTTCGAAAAATTAAATTTATTGCTTACATGTTTATCTCATTAAGAACGAACCCAAGCATTTTTTTCACAACAGTGTACGGACAATATTTTAGCTTCTTTTAAATAATCATTTAAAATATCTGATTTTCCTTTATTCTTTAAATATGCATATATATTATAAAAATTACATGGATTATATTCACTTTCAGTTTGAAAAGATGTATTATCGACGTTACCTACATTGTTTAGAAATTTTACAAAAATCCCATCACTGTTGAAATATACATTTTTAGATATATCAATGTAGTTAATAGCCAATTAAAATTCTTCACACACAATAGTGCATGAAATCGTTCCGTTATCAACAACAATTTAAAGTTTCTGATGTTTTATTAATTTCGTAACCAATGAGAATCTACTAGTATTCGCTTTTACGTAGCGCCGAGAAAGTCACGCCCTCTGAAAATCCAAAGAAGGGTTGAAAAACTCCTAATATAAAAATTACTATGGATTATATTCAAGTAATTTCTTAATTTTGAAAAGATGTATTATGACTTAGGCTTCTACATTGTATTAGTAAAGAAAAAATACTCGGGTTTGAATTATCTGGGTACCTGTAAAGTGCGAAATGAAATAGAAACGAAACGAAACGAAACGATTTTGAAACCAAACGAAATTTGCCGAAAAAACGAAATCTACCGAAACGATTTCGACAACAACCGATTTAAACGAAATAAAAATAAAATGACTAAACGAATAAATAACACTATCAAAATGTTTTTTTTTTTTCAAATCAGGGTACATGTATATAATTATATATGTGTAACTTCGCATGTGGACTTTTTGATTAAGTTCAAATAAAATTATATACTGAGTATATAACTACTATCCAAGGACTTGTTAATTAAAATTTTAAATAATTGAATAAATTATGTTCAGCTGCAGTTAAATGTGTTTACATGTTTACCAGCTGCAAAAATATGCAAAAAACTTAAATGTATAATTTCATTTGCCTTATTTTTTGCAAATATCATTTTATTTTCAGTCCTTATTGATCAAATACAATATATCTATCAAAATTGATGTTGTTATATGGAAATGGCTCGTTTATATACAGGAGTCAAAAAAGTCACTGTACTGTTGTATTGCAAATGTCTTTAAACAGAGACCAGCTGCCATAGATTTAGTAATCCAAAAGTTTCGAGTGTCTGGTTTTATTTTCAGTATACATGTAATTACAAACGAAATCTTGTTTTATCCTTTCTACGTACAACAGTGATTTTTATCGAGGTATTTTCGAGGAAGAAATTGGTTTGCATAAATGACGTCAAAAACGATTTAACTGACAAGAAAAAATCTTCAAAAAACGATGTTTTTAAGTAGGTAATATCATTCAGTAAGATATTAATAGAATATAACATAGGCGTTGGATTATTTAAATCATTACATATAATTTTAATTTTTTATAAGATATATATTATATAGGCATTTACCTTTTTGTTGGTTAAATGGTATTTTTTTTAATATCCTTCCGAAGCGTATGCCCTTGTTAGCTTGATTTTAAAATGGTAGTACTATATAAATTTCATATGAAGTAAAAATAGTAATTAATCATTGAGAGTTTTGTTTCGTTTTAGCGATTCGGCAGGTTTCGTTTTGATAATGCCAAAATTAAATCGTCGTGAATATTCTTTCGTTTACGGTAATTTCGACGTTTCGTATTCGTTAAAAAATTTCTAGTAGCGTTTCGTAAACAAGTTCGTTTCATTTCCATTCGTACTATTTCGTTTTAGCACTTTACACCAGAATTATCTTCATTTTTATATATATCCGATAAACTTATTTTTTTTTTCAAAATTAACTTCACAATAGATCTTAATAGTGATGAATGATAATCGATTGTCGATTTTTTTGGGTGTTCGATTATTAATTACAAGATTATCGAATTTTGCCCAAGTTTTGCATCTCGCCCCATAAACTTGTATGATTTTGCGCCAGAAACTAATTTTTACAAATTAACAATACATGTAAAACGAAAGGAGGTCAACAAAAATGGCGTCCAAAGGCGAAGTAGAATTTACCCATATCCAGGGAATGCATAGATAGAACATTCTATCGTTGAAATGATATTTTCCTAAGGACACAGTTTAACGACAGAGTTCGTTCCGTGTTTTCGTAATGTAGCAAAAGAAAAACGGGCAAAATATCATAATCAGTGCATTTACTGTGGACAAACTAGCAAGTTCCAAATGTAAACATGGCAGGTAAATTTGAAGCGAGAGAAAAACGTTGAGAACATTCATTTGATTTTCGTCTTTATATGGATTATTTTTTGAATAAAATGCATAAGCAATCTCCAAAATGATTGTTTTGATTTATTTGGAAGTTATTTCAATTGCAAATCCTTGTTTATATTCTTCAAAATCGTGTCGGAGCATAATCGCTCTCTCCGACTTCCTACAATGCAAGTATACTTAACTGTGAGGGTTTCTACCGAGACACAGTTAGGTAATAGGTTATTCTAAATAGGGAATGCAAAATTTGATGTCATGACATCATTTTTAGTTTTATGAGCAAATTTTATGTAAAATAAATTCTGTTTCTTTGTAACTTATACTACAAAAATTTTTCTTTAGAATTAACTAGATAAAAATTTATTTGAAGTTTGTTCCATAAATGATAAATGCTGTAAATAAATGGAATTTTGTGTTTGAAATTTGCATTACCAGTAAAGTCGATGATTGATCGATTAAGTTTCTCTGATTTCGATCGATTATCAATTATGAAATTATCCCGATTATTCAACACTAGATCTTAACTTCCGTGAGGAACTACTGTTTGTCAATAAGGTTTTTGATCTCGTTTTCCATGTAAGGATTGTTGTAATAAACAATTAAATCAATCTTGTAATTTATTTTTATATATATGTTATTAGATACTTTTATTTGTCCCCTACAGGTGAAACCGGAGGGGACTATAGGTTTCCTCTGCGTCAGTCCGTCCGTCTGTCTGTCTGTTCCTCTGTCTGTCCCCGTCAGTCTGTCCCACTTGGTTTTCCGCACTTTTTTTCTAAATGCTTGCAGATATTCAGCTGAATTTTGGCATGTGAGTGTATCTTAATGAGTTACAGATCAAGTTTGAATTTTGCTTCGCTTCATTGATTTTTGGCAGAAATTATGGCATTTTGAATATTTTTCATAATCGCTTAATTAAGATTGGGTTCGAACTGCGCTAATTTCCGATTGTCAACAAAAATATGAAGCGAGGAAAAGACGATGGAGAAATGAGTTGAATTTTTGTCTTAATGCAGATTATTTTATTAGTTTTAAGGCATTTTCAACTTGAAAATCTTTCAGTTTTACCTTGGACATGACTTTTGCACATTATAAAATGACATTCTGAAGAAAAAGGGGTATGGGACATGTATTGCTTTTGCAATACTCTCAGAATGCTTGTTGTATAAGATAATATGCGCCTGTTTCGGGTTAAGCGGCTTTAAAGTTGAAAACTATGATGTTTTGATTGTGTCACAATAGGCTTTTTGCAAAAGTGCAACAGGAAGCGTAAGGAACAATGTGTTAAAAAAATAGTGCGTAGAGGCATTGCACGAACTTATTGCTTACCACACCAGGCACACTGTCACCCTTACACAAAACACTTTATTAGTTACACTAACACAAGTCAATTTTACAGGTTGGGAACACATCCCCTTTAGCGAGATAATCTAAGTTAAATCGCAATTATTCCTCTCTAGCAGAAAAAAACATTACCATAAACAGGTATTTTGTTGTTTTCATTATAAAATATTGAAAAATCTTGTGTGTATTGAAAATCCAGGAGAAAGCTGCATTAAAGAGTGTATTCACTACAAAGAATTAACAATTTTGGCTAGAATTTTAAGACGATCACTGCTGCGTGTGAGAATAAGAGGCTGAAATCCACTTGTAAATTGTGGCTTTTTATAAGCGATGGTTTCAAGATTTACAATCATATATGTTGTTGAAGCATATAAAATATATGTATAGATAACGATCATATTCGTTAGGGTCTTAGCTTTCCATTCCTGTACAAAAGTTAAAAAATGGAATGTTCTTCAGAAACCTATGATATTTACTTAATAATTTAATTATACCCCCGCAAACAAAGTTTGATGGGGTATATAGGAATCACCTTGTCCGTCTGTCTGTCTGTCCGTCTGTCCGTCTGTCTGTGCAATCGTGTCCGGTCCATATCTTTCTTACAGAGGGACATTAGAATCTACTACTCCACACTAAGATTGCTCATAACCTAAGGGTGTGTCATGACCTTGACCCAATGTCATTTGGGGAAGTTCAAGGTCACTGGAAGAAAAATTTCATTATTCGTTTCCGGTCCATGTCTTTCTTATGGATAAACTTGGTAGGTTCTCATTTCACACAAAGATTGCCCATGACCCAAGGGTGTTTCATGATCTTGACCCAAGGTCATTTGGGGAAGTTCAAGGTCACTGGGAGAAAAATTTCAAAATTCATGTTTGACACATATCTTTTATGGATAAACTTGAAAGATTCTCATTTCACACAAAAATTGCCCATGACCCATGGGTTTGTCATTACCTGAGCCAAGATCATTTTGGGTAGTTCAAGGTCACTGGAAGAAAAAATTTCATAATCCGTGTTCAATCCATATCTTTCTAATGGATAAACTTGGTAGGTTCTCATTTCATACAGATTGCCCATGACCTAAGGGTGTGTCATGACCTTGATCCAAGGTCATTTGGGGAAGTTCAAGATCGCTGGAAGAAAAATTACATAATTCGTGTCTGGTCCATATCTTTCTTATTGATAAACTTCGTAGGTTCTTATTTCACTCAAAGATTGCCTATGACCCAAGGGTGTGTCATGACCTTGAACCAAGGTCATTTGGGGAAGTTCAAGGTCACTGGAAGAAAAATTTTATAATTCGTGTTTGATACATATCTCTATTATGCAAAAACTTACTTCTGAAAAACCCAGCTGGGGGTATTTTGTTCCGATTGGACAGTTCTAGTTTTACATGTAACATTTGATTTAAAAGATTTTATCCATTTTATGTAACATAACTTGCCTACCTCGCAATGAGTTACGTCAAAAAAAGTATTACTCCGCTTGACGTTACTTTTGAAATATAATCAATGTGAAGCTTTATTCTGGATAGAAAATTACCTCACTGTCTCCACTGTAATTAACCGCTTCGTCGTTTATAAAACGTAAAGTGTTAAGAAGTACGGGAGCGCAACAGGGTTGTAACATTTGTGGAAAAGTTATGATTAAACAAAAAAGTATGAATTGATTTAATAGAATATTGAAAACAATAACAAGAGGCCCATGGGCCACAGTGCTTACATGAACACAAAGGCTAAGAAAAAGCACATATCAGATCAGAACTGAAAGTTTACTGAGGTTGGGGGTGGGGGCTTGAATTCCCCCCCCCCCCCCTTTACAGGGGTTCATGATTTGAACAAACTAGAATCTACACTACCTAAGGATGATTCCATTTATATAAATACCGTATAATCCCTATTAACAGCCCCTACCCCTATAAGCGCCCCCCTGGGTCTTTTTCAATTGTCAGGAAATAAGGGCTCCCTTTACAGTGATCAAAATCATCCAAAATCGTATCAAAAGTCTGCCATAATGAAGAAAGTGAAAATGAAACTTTCTTATTAGGTAACTCGTACACAAAATATTCTTGAAAGTAAGATTTTTATAACGACCTATTAATCATGTTTTTCTGAAAGTGAAAGTTAAACATACAAGTACAAAATTTGTTCTCCTTGTCTATTCCCTAATTTGGAAGTGGGAAAATGAGTCATATAGCATAATTTGGGTGGATTCTAGTAGTTTAAAGGAAGGTTAGACAACTTGTAGTGATTCTCTGTTATTTGTTTTATTTTTTCAAAAGATTTCTTGAAGTTAAAATATTCAAAATTTTAGTAAGAATATCAAAATAACCGCCCCCTTTCCGCAATTTTCTAAGCGCCCGGGGCGGTAAATAGGGATTATACGGTATCACTAATCATGGATTTGAAATACCTGAAAAGAAGATTTTAAAAGGTATCCCTATATATCCCTATGTAAAACTTGGGTAGGCCATTTTGGCCCCACCCCAAGCCCTGGGGGTCATGATTTGAACAAACTTGAATCTACACTACCTGAGGATAATTCCACATGAGTTTCATCTTTTGTGGACCAGTGGTTCTTGAGCAAAAGATTTTTAAAGATTTTCCTATATATTCTTTTGTCACTGAACGAGACAGAGTCTAATTATTTCTGCCCTAGGGATTTCGATAATTTTTTGATAATTCAATTTTACTGTTTTATTTTTTATTTTAGGATTAAAATATTGAATGTTACCACCCCGTTTTCTTAGTGGGCCATCTTAAATGTTGTCAAACATTACTATTGGACCCTATGGGAAATTATTGGAAAATTGCCAAATTACAACATTTTTTCAGTATTTTTTGTACTTCTGCCCTAGGGATTTCTTTTTTATTCAAATAAATGAAGTAAATGTAATAAAAGTACTCAAAAGTACAGAGAGCCGGGCTCATTTACAGAGTAGAATGGATTTCTTACATGAATCAGGTTTATATTCTGATGAGAAAAAATTATTTCAAAACTTATTAATGATAAGACACCGTCAGTGAGTTTTTCAATCCTAATACCACAGACCGACTTTGTCAGAATCAAAATTAATCTGGTATTGCAGCTGAATGTAAACAAACAGGCCAGTCTCACTCAGGTTCCCTCTCCTGCTTCATCTTGTACATATGACTTTGTGTAGAAAACTACGGTAACACTGGCTATCAAAAATCCTTACGCTAATGAACTATGTTCTTTGACTCATGAAGTTTTCAAAGTCATTACTACTAATGTTTATTTTATAAAGATAAAATGTCGTCTAATTTTTGTTGCTTTATTTGGAGTTTGTATTATCTCAAAAGCGGTTGAGAGTAAGAACTATATTTTTGCACGTAACTTTAAAATGGCGACTATGGGGTCAACATCCTGCCTTGAACAGGATCACATAAGCCGGTAATTGCTCTTTGAGCAATAAGCCCGGCTAAAAAGTAACCAAATTGTGAAATTTCAAAAAAGTTCACCATCTCGATTAGTCTTCTGGTTGAAGCCAAATACCTCTTGAATTGCCATATTATAAATGGTAAAATTACATTTCTATGTGACGTTGATAGAGCCATTTCAACGTTCTTTTTCCAATAGTTGTTGTAAAATCACATTTTCAAATCAATAGGAGTTACAAATAATGTTAATTTTGTATTAAAATTAAAATAATTAATGACTGCATGAAATTAAAAAGCTGCACAAAGTGATGCGCACTAGAATTAGACTCGGTCTTGTTAAGCCTTCGGCTCAGGTGAGCTAAAAAAGGCCTATATTGAGGCTAACCGATAGAATGATTTGTATAAATGTTGATACTGTAAATTCAGGAAAACATGATTCAACGGCGTTGGAAAATTGAAAAGAAAGGGGTGGGGCTAAATCAAAGAGAAAAAATTCAAACTGAAACAAGAGGCCCACGGGCCTTATAGGTCACCTGAGCATTATGCAACAACTTTCCAGTTACAGTGTATTGAATTTGATTCAGTAGTTAAAGTAGTTCTATACTCGCACTACGTCATTTACGAATAGTAAAACCGGAACCGCGCTTCCTTTTTCCGAGATGAGATTTTTTAACTATATTGGTTTGACTTTTACTTAGCGTTTTAAATATCCGGTAACGATTTTGCTCGAAGTCGGTCGCGTCAACAAACACATATTCTACAGTTTAAGGATAAATTAATTAAAAAGAGAAGGCTGGGAACAACTTTCGGTTGACAGAAATAATTAGGTAATAAAACGATATTTCTGTGAATGATGCATGTTTTATATGCCGCGCCGAATGGACAATGGACATGCTACATCAGAACATGTATCAAACTATCGAGGCGACTATTGTCGGCGGCCAAGTTGAAGCTAATAGTGATAATTCGGAAGAAAAGTAATGACTATAATTTGACTTAGACAATTTATGGATTTTATTAATCAAACATTACAAAATTTACTTTGAATAATAATTATTGCATAAAACACATACCCCCCTCCCCCAACCTGCTTACCCACGAATCCCAATGTAAAATTATCTTTTGAATAAGTATTTGACAAAAGTTGATTCACTTGCAGCACACTTAGTTTAATACTTTCTGTAGCAAAATCATCCAGTTTCTGAAAATCAGTGAATCACTTTCATTTTCATCGTCTCCAATTTACAGACAAGTGTGTTTTATTTATTTATTTATTTTTGAGTAAAATATTAAAGATAAATTTTAGGGACAATAGGTTTTGGGTGTGTATAATTATTGTTTTAAATTATGTACAACCTTGTTAATACAAGCATACACGCAAACATTAACAGTATTACAGAAATATGTGACAATATATTACTTCTGGTAGAAAGAAAATAGGGGGGTCCCTTTAGTGTAGAGCTCATACCACGAAAAGTAATGCGTCAACATATAATTTTTTTAAGCTTATTATTTTTCTTAAATATAATTTAGTAAAAATAATGCAAATTTACGAAGTTTGAGTCCATAATTTTTTTTTAATGACCGAGATTGTCCTGTGAAGCATATTTTCTCACATTAAATTTTGATACAATAGCCTAACAAAGTGCATCTATTTATAATAATTCATGCAAAACAATGATATTATATTGTTTACTAACATGTTTCTACTCTATTTTGGGTATTAAAGTTGAATATTTAGACTTAAATTAATTTATATTCAACAAAATCTAGGATAGGTAAAATGTCAGTATTTTACATTTCGGGGTATATACTCCGATAGGCTGTAGCGGAAATGTGAACATGTTGACATATAATTTTTCTTGTGTCTATCCATTGCTGGGATGTATGTCTATCTTATAAAAGCAGATTTTTAAAGATTGAGCCCATTTAGTGCCGAGTATAGAACTACCTTAACATGTTTTAAGCCAGAGGCATTCACAATTTTGAGAGAGCACCATTGATCATCATAACAATAAACTTAGCAGTCGCTTAGCTTGGTTACTGAATACCCATATGCAGGGTAGGGGAACAAAAATGCACTCCATCTAATCAGTAATATTCATCAATAATCAGTAGTGCCCCTAACACTCTGACATAAACCCCTGACCCTAGGTTGCACAATTTTTTAAAGGCACCCTTAAAATTGCCTATCAAAAAGCAAATAAATGTTTTATAAATACAAAGGACCAGATTTCAAACAATTAATTAAACAATTAATTAATTTCCAGAATATAAGTAGAGCCCCCCCCCCATCCCTGACCCTGGGGCCTTGAAATTCACAATTCTGCAAGATTAGGGCCCTTGCTCATCATATCTATATAGGTAGTTCATCTGCTTCATACCCAGAGAAGAAAATTTTCAAAGATTTAATGTATTTTCACTATATAATCAATAGAGCCCAACCCTAACACCAGAACCCCTGACCCTGGGGCCATAAAATTCACAATCTTTGTAGAGGCACTCTTGCTCATCATAACTATGCACTTAGTTGGTTTATTTAATACCTAGGAGCAGAGAAGAAGATTTTCAAAGAATTCATGTAATTTCACTATTTAATCAATAGAGCCCCCCCTCCCAACTCCAGAACCCTTGACCCTGGGGCCATAAAATTCACAATTTTGGTAGAGGAACTCTTGCTCATCATAACTATGCACTTAGTTAGTTTATATATAATACCTAGGAGCAGAGAAGAAGATTTTCAAAGAATTCATGTAATTTCACTATATAATCAATAGAGCCCCCCTCCAACACCAGAACCCTTGACCCTGGGGTCATAAATTCAAAATTTTGGTAGAGGCACTCTTGCTCATCTTAACTATTTACTTACTTGATTAATTTAATACCCAGGGGCAGAGAAGAAGATTTTCAAAAAAATCATGTATTTTTACTAAATAATCAATAGAGCCCCATCCTAACACCAGAACCTCTGACCCTGGGGCCATAAAATTCACAATTTTGGAAGAGGCACTCTTGCTCATCATAACTTAATGCACTTAGGTAGTTTATTTAATACCTAGGAACAGAGAAGAAGATTTTCAAAGAATTCATGTAATTTCACTATTTAATCAATAGAGCCCCCCCTCCCCCCCAACACCAGAACCCTTGACCATGGGGCCATAAAATTCACAATTTTGGTAGAGGCACTCTTTTTCATCGAAAATATGCACTTATGTAGTTTATTTGATACCTAGGAGCAGAGAAGAAGATTTTCAAAGAATTCATGTAATTTCACTATATAATCAATGAGGCCCCCCCCCCAACACCAGAACCCTTGACCCTGGGGCCATAAAATTCACAATTTTGGTAGAGGCACTCTTGCTCATCATAACTATTTACTAACTTGGTTTATTTAATACCCAGGAGCAGAGAAGAAGATTTTCAAAAAAATCATGTATTTTTACTAAATATTCAATAGAGCCCCATCCTAACACCAGAACCTCTGACCCTGGGGCCATAAAATTCACAATTTTGGAAGAGGCACTCTTGCTCATCATAACTATGCACTTAGGTAGTTTATTTAATACCTAGGAGCAGAGAAGAAGATTTTCAAAGAATTCATGTAATTTCACTATTTAATCAATAGAGCCCCCCCCCCCCCCAACACCAGAACCCTTGACCATGGGGCCATAAAATTCACAATTTTGGTAGAGGCACTCTTTTTCATCGAAAATATGCACTTAGGTAGTTTATTTGATACCTAGGAGCAGAGAAGAAGATTTTCAAAGAATTCATGTAATTTCACTATATAATCAATGAGCCCCCCCCCCCAACACCAGAACCCTTGACCCTGGGGCCATAAAATTCACAATTTTGGTAGAGGCACTCTTGCTCATCATAACTATTTACTAACTTGGTTTATTTAATACCCAGGAGCAGAGAAGAAGATTTTCAAAAAAATCATGTATTTTTACTAAATATTCAATAGAGCCCCATCCTAACACCAGAACCTCTGACCCTGGGGCCATAAAATTCACAATCTTTGTAGAGGCACTCTTGCTCATCATAACTATGCACTTAGTTGGTTTATTTAATACCTAGGAGCAGATAAGAAGATTTTAAAAGAATTCACGTATTTTTACTATATAATCTATAGAGCCCCCCCCCCCCCCCAACACCAGAACCCTTGACCATGGGGCCATAAAATTCACAATTTTGGTAGAGGCACTCTTTTTCATCGAAAATATGCACTTAGGTAGTTTATTTAATACCTAGGAGCAGAGAAGAAGATTTTCAAAGAATTCATGTAATTTCACTATATAATCAATGAGCCCCCCCCCCAACACCAGAACCCTTGACCCTGGGGCCATAAAATTCACAATTTTGGTAGAGGCACTCTTGCTTATCATAACTATTTACTTACTTGGTTTATTTAAAACCCATGAGCAGAGAAAAAAAATTTCAAAGAAATAATGTAATTTTCTATATAATCAATAAAGCCCCACCCTATCACCAGAACCCCTGACCCTGGGGCCATAAAATTCACAAATGTGGTAGAGGCACTCTTGCTATCATAACTATGTACTTAGTTGGTTTATTTTATACCCAGGAGCAGAGAAGAAGATTTTCAAAGAAATAATGCATTTTCACTATATACTTATTTAGCCCCGCCCTAGCACTAGAACCCCTGACCCCAGGGCCATGAATTTCACAATTTTGGTAGAGGACTCAATGCTGATTACAACCATGCAAATAGTTTGACTGCTTGATGTCCAGGAGTAAAGAAGAAGATTTTTAAAGATAGCATTAATTTTAGTGATTTTTGCCCCACCCCTCAGGCCCTAGGGGGGCAGGGATCATGAAATTCACAATTTTTGTTCCCCTTCACCCATAGATGCTTTGTGCCAAATTTAATTGAAATTGGTTCAGTGGTTGCAGAGAAGAAGCTGAAAATGTTCAAATGTTAACACACGACACACGACGGACGACGACGGACGAAAACGGATAGCAATTGGTCACCTGAGTTTACTCAGGTGACCTAAAAACTTGACAATAAAATGAGGAGAATTTGACCATTGTCTAAACCTGGAAATTCTGTTTCGTGCGGGTAGAGTGGGGGGGGGGGGGTAGTTTCAAACTTTTTTCAGTTACCACTTATCCTTCTTTTCATTAAAACTGTATCATGCCTGTTGAAAGGGAAAAACATGTAACCTTGAATTACTTTTCATAATTATATACAAAATTAGAGAAAACAAAATGTGAAAGTAACAAGTTGATGTTATCAGCTCATGT
>NW_026935662.1:0-6663 GCF_032062105.1 Saccostrea cuccullata | reverse complement strand
ACCCCTTACCAATTAAAAAAATCAGTCATCCACCTGAAGTGTTACATTTAAAATGGCTGTCTCTGCTCTGAGTAGGGAATGATAGATAAAGATGTTTGTAAAAAAAAAAAAAAAACAAAAGCCATGTTTATTCATGAAGTTGCATAATGTTCTTACCACAGACATGTATCATTCATGCAAAAGAGGCTTTCGAATGAATCTAATTTGTTGCGATCAAGCAGACGTAATTAGTGCAAGAGACTAATCAACATTTCTGTTTTGTTTTTTCCATGTCATCTACATTGACAATTTCAAGGAAATTCCCTAACTTCAAATAGAAACTTAAAAACTGGATTTCTGTAATAATGCCTTGGGATTTAACACTTTGATAGATAAAGATCAAAATATCAAAATAATTGTTTTGAGACGATCAGATTGTTTGTTATTGTTAACTGGTGTGTATTCATGTGTTGAATTCAGGCCTTGCCATCATTTCAATACACAACAACAAACTACGTCACAAGTTAAATGAGTATTGTTAATCAAATCACAAGTAATATAAGTACAATTTTACTTACTTTTCTATTAATACTGCCAGGAATAAGTCTGTAGATTTCAGATTTCACAAGAAAAAATTGGGGGAAAGACCTGTACTTTGACCACTCAAGCTGGGATTTTCCGGAAGTGTATTTTTAGAACAGGAAATTATTCCACTGCTTAGCAAGGATAGGTTAACTGTGTTAAAAAATCTACTCCAATTAACAGAGTTAGTGATTATAACCGTGGTTTAGGGGGAGTCGAGCTTTGTGTACACAAAAAAAGGAAGTGACTTGTTATTACCGATAGCACAAAACATGAATTTGATTGACATAACAGCATTATTTTACACACAAACATATCACTTAGATCAGGTAGAAACCTCAGACTTGTGTTCAGACTTGATAATAAATCGACTGGAACATGGCCTCCAGACATTAATAGCATTCGGATGTTTATATTATTAACATACAAGAAATATGAATGTGTGTAGTGAATTTTATAGCAATAATTGTTTTGAATTACTTTATGGTTTATTTAAAACTCATTAATTATCATTTCTACATCAACCACCTCTTGCAATTGTTCAACCTACCAGCTGTTTCCAATGCAATTTATGTCAGGGGAATTTTTTTATCTCACCTTCCATCTTGCAATTTACACCATAATTTTATTTGTAGGACAAGTAATAAACTTTGTTTAAACTTCATAAGAGTCCTCCTTAAAATGTGACAGGTGTAGTTTAATAAGACCACTTTACTGCTATAGAAAGATAAGTGGGCACCAAAGTGGCCCAGTTATTGCATATAAATACTGAGTTATCTGCAATTTCTTTTCAGGTGTTTCCTCATTTAACGGCATTGAGTCGTCATCCGATCCAGGACAGGTAATATTCCACAGACCACATACAACATGTACAAGGAAACATAGTAATCATAGGGGGTCAAAGAAAGGTCAAAAGTCTGAATATCTGTTTATTAAAAAAGTGTGAAACATATTGCTTACTAGTAAATGAGTGCACAAATGTACTTAAAAAGCAATGTAAAAAAATTCTGTGCACTGTAGATGTTAATTTGAGGTTAGATATTTTCTCTCTTTTAACCAGTCAATCCAGTGCCATATCTTTTCTTACTATAATGAATTCATATCGGGGAAAAAGGGGAGGATAGACGGGAATTGATCAAGGTCAAACACTTTTTAAGGTCAAACTTGCTTGTTTTAAGTTCAGAATTGATCAATTGAAGGTCAAACACTTTTAAGGATAAGGTCAAACTTAGTTGTTTCAAGTTCAACAGGCAAAAGGCCTTATGAGTTATGCCACTGCACAGACATAAATCTGTTGCATAAATAAAATTGCATAATTGTTTTCATTAAATTACTTTATCCATTATATGTATCAAATAGGATGCAAATTACACCTGTAATATTTTTATGATATTTCTCCTTGCACTGAATGAATTATAAATATAGAAAGTATGAGTAAGTGTTTACTTGCACTTTTAATAAATGAAACCTCACAATATTTTTAGGTGTTGATTTACACATCTAATAAATTTTATAATAGTTTAAGAACAAAAATTGAGTTTTCTGAGATTTTTATTGCAATTTCTATCCAAATTTAGATTAAAATTCATGTTTAATCAAATTTTTGGGGAAGCTACCTAGCAGTTGATGTATTTATTATGACAGTTACTAATTTTAAATATTAATTATTACAAAAAGAAAGGTGATTTTAAATTAGTTAAATTTTAATACATGTCTTGTGACCAATTCAAATAATGTTTGTTTTACAATGAAGTTTTGGCATATTTGAGACATGATGTGACAACATCCATTTCAGTTAGTTCTTTTACACTAATTAATCATGCAGATTCTGCGAGCAGTTCTGAAATGTCCCTGATGACTTCTGTTTTCAGTACACCCCAGTTTCCCGACCCCCCATTACTCCAACTTCACCAGCTACACTCTCTGCCCTGATTGATATTTCCAATGAACAGAAAACCATTGCAGATCTTAGGTAAAGTTAGTTAATATAAACATCTCAAATCTGTCATGTGTTCATCTTAAAACATTGAATTTATTATGTGATTTATGATGTCCTAACCCCACCCCCTCTGCTTCTATTTTTAGAACCCAGCTGGATGCCCAGCGTAAGGAGACAGAGCGACTACAGCAGCAGTTGTCGGGGGATTTTACCAGCATTCAGCGGAGCTCTGGCAGCATGCACAGTGGACTTCCCAGCAGTCCCTCCAAAACCGGCTTCTCCACCCTCCCCTCCACGGAGCTCTTCTCTGCCAGGAGAGCACATTATGACTACAGTGGACCTCCGTAAGTTTGCACAGTGATACAGTCAAACTTCATTATCTGGAACTTGATGGGACCAAGTAAAAACTTTCAGATATCCTAGGATTCTAGATATGGAGGATAGAATCCTTAAAGATGAAGTAGTTTGGACTTCAAAATCACTTCAACATTTCCATTGTATTCGACATATTGGTGTTCAAGATAATGAAGTTTGACTGTATCTAGAAATGTCTTAGGTCTTCTTTGCATGTATTATGAAATTCTTGGGAAAATTGCATATTCTTGAGAACCTTATGGTGTGACCTTAATTGAATTTTGTTACATGTAATTGTATGTGCATATTTGACAGATCTCACCTAGAAAAATCTCTGAAAGACTCCCAGGAACAAGTTACTGATCTCAGGAGGAGGCTACAAGAGGTGTGTATTATTGTCATTTCTTCTGAAACCTCTTATCTGAGCACCTGTAGGTCCATGTAATTATAATAGTTATACAGTGAAATTTGTTTAATCTAAAACCTTTGCAGTACGTCACACTGTGAATTCCGTTATTTAATTTCTGTCCCATTTTACTCTTTTCCATGATTTTTCACACTGTGCAATCAGACAACCTGTCTATTTTGACATAAAATTCATCTCCAAGTGGATGTCAAGTTAGACAGGTTACACTGTGCATGGATTAACTTATGTACATATTTCATTAGTTAGAATATTTAAAAAAAAAAAATATTAATTTAATATAGAAAGAGTCTCACCCAAGTAAAGGTTTACTTGACAATGAGTTTAATATTATGACAGGCCAGTGAGCTGAGTGAGCAACAGAAGAGACAGTTCAGGGCCAGTATAGAGGAACTAAAGGGGAAGCTACAGGAGACCGAGATTAACAGGGACGCTGTGCTAGATCTCAGGTATCAGACACCACACAGTTATATAAGGTCATCTTATCTGACTGATAGCAGCTAATACATGGTTTTTTTCTTTAAAAATGTTTTTTTTTCTTCAAATAAATGAAACTAGCTTTTTTCTTTTTCAAGTAAAAAAAGATGGGAAGTTTCTAAATCCCATGTTGGAAGTGTCTTTGTAGAAAATTTTAGGGATGTAATTTCTAAATATTTATGAATTTTGAATCTGAATTGTGTGCTTTTGACGTCTTCAGACAGAAGTCTATAACAGACTTTGTTAAGTATTCAGTGTAAGTAGTTTATAATTGTAGATGTACACAAAAAGTTTCTTTCATGCACTAGCTCTCTTTAAAAAATGAGTCATTTTGATGAATTTCACAAGTGTTCACACATTTTTGAGAGGCAGTTTGAAGAATCACAATTTATACTTAATGTTGAGCAAAAAAAAAAAGATATAAAACAAAATTGAATTAATGAATCTACAATTTTCTTTAGACATGGAAGTCCTTTTTACTTCACTGGGTAGAGTATCTATAGTCTGTTCAATAGTTTTGTTTTTCCATATATCCATAGAAACAATAACCAAGACATAAATTATACTGATCTGAATAGAAACAGAAAGGAATCTGAAAGAAATTAAACTTTAACTATGTGTCATGGTACAGCAATGATTGGAATTCAATGTTTGTTCACTAATACATGTCACTGTCAAGAGTTACCTAATTGCTTTGTCCTAATTAGTACCAGGATGTACTCTACATCTCCCATATAGGAGAAATTACAGCCTTAATCAATATGCAAGAATTCTGTCTGACCTAACTCTAATTACTCACCGTTAACGAACAAATGCAGAGGAATCAACAGCAAACCAGAGTGCAGAAGTACATTATTATTAGAAATTACCTGCTGCATCTAATCTCAGAACTGTTAAACTTAATAAAATTTGCGGATTCGTTTAACAGTGGTAAATTTATAGATTTATATATTAATTTAATATTTACATTTCTTATGGCCACTCTATGCCCTTCATAATACAAAATTAGAAAATTTATATTAACAAAACTTCAACAACAAAAAATCAAAACAAGAAATAACACTCCCATTCTCTGTTATATACATGGAACCAATGCATCATTCAAAAACTTTTCATTCTGTTCTGTAGACAAAAGGAATCATCTAACCAGGAAATGATGCTGAACAAATTCCAAGTAACTATACAGCAGTTACAGGAAAAACTGAGAGGGCAAGAGGAGGTAGGTCACAGAATAGGGAAAAGGTCAAAGTAAATTTGACCTTAAAAAAAGAAATTAATCGTATTATAATGAAAATTATAGTTTCGTATTAAGTAATTTTCTATATTTTATTGTTATTCAGTAAATCTGTAATATATCAATACATGTATTGAAATACAATTGACACTGTCATTAAGAAAGTTGTTATGATAAAGAGTCAGTCAAGTTCAGGCTTTGGAACCATAAAACCAAGACAAAATTTTGATGAGAGACTGAAATCAAAATCTTGTCATCTTTTGTCCTTGGTTCACATTTACAATAAATATTATTGGCAGGCTTTGGTGGAGGCCAACAGGAAACTAGAGAGCACGAGCCGAGAGAAGTATTTAATAGACACGGCCCTGAATCAGATCCGACTCATCCTGGTGGATGTGGAACGCAGGCGGGGAAAACCGTACTTTGAGTCGGATCCAGTCACCAAACAGGTTCCAGGCATGCTGGTGCACACGTTAGAGAGATTTGTACAGGAAATGAACTCTGAACTGGATCAGAAAAAGTCAAGAATCACTGAGGTATAACTGACTCCTCTATATGATATGCTATCGGCATAATTTTCTTATTGTTGATATAATACAGGTGACTCTCGATCTCTCGAAGTTCAAGGGAACACAAGAGAAGTTCGAGAGATCGGGGGGTTCGAGAGATAGGAAGTAAATAAAATCCGGAATTTTCAGTTCCTTCATCAATGTTCTACTATTATAGATACTGGAAGTATAAGTAAATAAAGTCACTGCACGTTTTTAATTGTATTTTACAGGTAATTTACTTGAAATCAACAACAATGATCGTATTTTGAATAAATAAAACGATTTCCTAAAGATTTAATATTTATTTGTTCTTATTTCATGATTACATGAAACCTAAATACCAATTGTCGATTTGGCTATTCCGCGGCTGGGTCGGGTCCTTCACCGGTGTTCACCAGATTTCTCGCAATCAGTATTCAATCGTTTGACATACTTGGATTATGTAGACTGTAATAAAGTTCGGGAATTTATTGACATGTACGTTTTCATATTATTTTCTAAAAATTATCATCCTGGTTTCAAGTCAAAATAAGTTGCGAAGCAATTCGTTTATAATAGTTTATTAATTATAATCAATTAATTATACCTACACACGGACGACCCTCTGATGTAGTGCCATCTATGTAAACACCCAATTAACACCTCCTTGCCACCCCCAGGCATTCACTGTTATCCAGGTAAGTACAAGCTGCATTAATTTCACGCTTGATTGGTGTGTATGCACGCACAATCTTAACTTCGAGAGATAGAAAGTAAAAAACAATGAAATCTGTGTAACGGGACCCAGGTCTTGGTTCGAGAGATAGAGAACTTCCAGAGATAGAAGTTGGAGAGATCAGGAGTAAATTTGCATAGTTATATAGAGCAAAAAAAGGGGACCAGAGGTTCACTTCGTGAGATAGAGAACTTCGAGAGATCTGAGTTCGAGCCATCGAGAGTCACCTGTATGTATTTTGATTATGTTGAAAGGACATTTAATAACTGAGACGGTTGTACAAATAATCAGTTTACTGGAAATGGTGTAATGTGAATGCTGTATCCCAAATATTTTTTACAGTTAGAAAATGAGGTGAAAGCTTTAAAACAAAATGTCAGTCAGGATAAAGAGTCCCTTATCAAAGAG
>NW_026935661.1:0-6649 GCF_032062105.1 Saccostrea cuccullata | reverse complement strand
TTTAATATTATAGAAGGTAGAGAGAAATTGTTTTAATGTTATCAGAGGGTACGATTGTAATTGATTTAATGTTATCAGAAGGTAAGGAGAAAATTGATTTTTTTAATGTTTTAAAGTTACAACTGTGAGAAGCGTATCTGTTATTTGGTAAGACGGTATTGTCGAATGGAATAACGTTTTCAGCCAAGAATTGTCCAAATTTACTTTTATTCAAACTTTACAGAGATTTACCCTGTAGGTAGTTTGAACGTCATGCTTCTCATTGCTATTTTTCTTTCTTGATATATATTATATTTTTTAAGGGCGGGAATTTAAAGTTTGATGTTGTTTTGATTGAATCATAGCTTTTAAAGAAATGTATGTTCTCAGATATTATCAATACAATAGCTTAACACTTACTATCCGTTATCTGGTTGGAGAATAATCAAACGACAGAAACATGTTTCCTGTAGAAAGCAACCTCCATTTTTGTATTTATTGTCAGATGTGTTTTATAGCTAGAAACTGAGCCTATCAAATATCCAAATGAAACATTTCCAAAAGGAGATAATTAACAGTGTTTAAGCTTAATGGTTAATTAAATAAAGCTAATAAGGAGCAGCGCACACACGTACCATTAAAATTTCAAATCACGTGCCATGGAGGAGTGAATATCCCCTGCCGACGGTCACCTACGCAGTGTGTGCATACTAATGATCAGGAAATTTAAAAAAGATGCCAATAAATCAGTATGTAAAAAATAGGCAAAAGTTGTACAGACAAAATGGATGTGGAATCAGGAAGACCAGGCTTTGAAAATGCAAAAAAGGATTTTTTTTTTGGAACATATTTCCGAAAGCACATCACCTGCATCCACATAAGTGGTGTGTGGCAACGCACTTTGAAAAAAATTACGCACTTTGAAAAAAATTGGGACAAAATAAACGCACTTTGAAAAAAAAAAATCGAAGTGCGTTAAGAGTGTACATGTAAACTTTTACCACGGGGACATTTTTTTGCATTTTGAAAAAAAAACCATTATGCATAAAACAAAAATTTTAGACTGAAATTTTAGAAATTTAGAGAATCAATTTGTAATAATTGTATCTTTTGAAGAACTTTTAAGAAGTAGGAAGTAAAAGGTCTCTCAACTTATCTTGTTTTTTTCTGAAACATTCTATATATGTGACGCGCCAAGCAAAAACCTCCCTTATATCTATTATGACGTAACGTCAAAAGACGCGTCTAAAGTCAACAAGGTAAAAGCGACGTAAAAACGCCCCCTTCGGAGAAACTCTACCCAGCAGAACAAGGGATGTTGTTTTAATTATATGGCATAAGTAAGATGTTTGGGTGTGGTTTGAGTGTAGTTTATGTACGAAGTTAGTCTCCGTCAAGTGTCTGTGTGACCTTTATCCTTTTCACAATTATTATTAATAAGTGTATATTTTCTAAAGATGTCCAGTGATGGTTAAAAAATTCCCGTAAGACCGTTTTTAAAATGAAGTTTGTTTGCCCTGTTTCTGTTCAGTATAAAAATAAATTGCTTCGGTAGTTAGGTCGAATATTTTTGTCGGAAATGTTCAATTGAAGGCATCTGAAGTAAAAAAAAAAAAGTGTTGATTGGATGAGAAAATTCCGGAATGAATAATTTGGTGGTTTTAAAAAGATTAGTCGGTTCACCTTAAAAGGTCAAATAAACAAGTTTTTAAAGATTTCTTTTTTAATTCAGGCTGCTAATTTCCAGCTGTTTTATCGGGATGCACGTGCAATAAAAATTAAACAGGAGCATTAAACTAGAAAACGTATCTTTTTTAAAAAATTGCGATAAAGTGAAAATTGACCTGAAGTACCTCTCTTAGCTACCCAGTTTATACGATATAAACTTAACTGAGTTGGACAGTTAACTTTGCGGTTTATATATAAAAAAAAATTTGTAAGCAAACAAATTGAAACAAACAATTGAAATGTTACGTCAGGCGGATCGATATTTTTTTATGCAAGTGATTGTGCAATAGGGAACACAATTTATATGTATACATGTAGTGAAGTTTAGTTATAAAATGTAATTCTCTATAGATACGACATAGAGTATTTGAATTGGCCACTTGGCCACTTCTTCCGGAATTAGTTTTTAGCTGTTGATTTCAAATAAATATTATGAAGAAAAGGCTTTTGAGCTTCTCAATTAATTTAGTTATTTTTTAACACCTTTTCATGTTGTGCGCAAAAATGTAGGAAAAATCCCCCCCTCTTTCTCATGTGTCTGCTCTATCTCTTTGGGGACTTTGTGCAAGTTTTGTCGTGAATAGATACAGTACGGATGCTCGCATACATTGTAAGTAAAAGTCCCACTTTCTAAGATATTTTATGATTGAGAATAAAACAGATTGGACATGTGTTGATCGACATTTCTGGGGAAAAAATGAAACATGCCGTTATTTTGCTACACTGTTATGTTTTCATCCGTTGCTGAGGTTACAGTTTATACAAAATTTATACAATATTTTAACCTTCAATAGTAATGATTTATTTAACCTGTAAGAATTATTTCCGCGGCAAAGATTTTACTACCGACATTTTTTGATTTCACATCTACCTTGGAAAATAGTAATCTTGTTTCCTTCTGTTGAATTGTAAAATAAAATGAATATCTTTATGCATTTCAAATTATTAAAGTTTGCTACCGATTACACGTAATTTAATATATAATGTAACAAATTAAAACAATTTAAATATTTTTTTCCTGCGAAAGTCGCATTGTACATTCCTAATTGTACATACATGTACAGCTATGTGGAGTTTTGTGAAAAATTAGCAAAACTAGTACGGTACAAATTTGCTCAAAATATGAAAAAAATCAATGATCGAAACGCTCTATGTTTGAGGAATCACTGTCTAGTTAGTATAATATGCCATGGCATCAACAATAGTGGGAAACATGGGATAATTTGCAATTGCATAACGGGCATACTATTCTAACTAGACAATGATTCCTTATATTTCCTTTTCATTGTTAAATAAAATTACAGATGTAGACTTTAAAAATGCAGACATAGATTTAAATTACACAAGGATTTCCATCCCAATTTCAATAGTCCTCGCCCACTGACGTCAAACACAACAGCAGTCGCACGAAATTTTTATGCATGTTTGGCCTCTTAGCGTCAGACTCAGAGACAGGTGCGCACGAGATTTTCCTGTATATAAGGCTCCTTAGTTCCTGACCTATTGACCTGCCTAATTTACATTCCGGTAGAATTATCAAGAAACTAACTTAGCTAACTTTCAGAGTTATCACAGAGAGAAAAATTAGAAATGGAAATATTTAAGATAAAGGATTTATCGAACATAAAAAAATACATGTTGGTCGACTTGAATATCGCGTGCTTGTTCAACTGACCCATTCATATAGCTTTCTCGTTATCCCAAAATATTCCATAAGTATAAATTACATCAATTAATTAACACCCTCCCCCCCCCGTTTAGTATAAGGGTAGAATATTTAGAATGTGTTACCCGTTCTCTTACTTTCTGTTTCAATTTTTAATATGAATGTTTTAAACTATAATAAAAAGCAACTAATATTTGATATGATTAAAATAAATCATAATGTGTGCATGAACTTTCTCAGGAAGGTAACGGTAAAGTTTAGATTAGAACTTATAGTCTACGTTTAGAAATGAATGTAAATGAAGTTGTTGAGCGTGTGAGATTCATGTATATTCTGGTATTGTGGTTTGTTATTCGGTCAGTATACAATGATCGGTCAAAATTAATCATGATAAACTTCATACATGCTTATAAACTGCATAATTTTTTTTTAACCATATTTTAAAAAAATATACATATATCTTATTGGATGGGGTTGGTTGTTACATTCTGATTCACTGAAAAGTATGCAAACGCATTTAGTTACGACATAATTCTAAACATTTTTTTTTCAATAATTTAAACATAAATATAAAATAGGAAACGGAGGGCCAGGGAAAATTAATCAAATGTTTCAAGATTAACCATAAATAATGGTTTAAACTTTCATTAAACACTTTAAAATTTGATGCATCTTATTGATTTGAACACGCATTTATTGAGATATACAAGAGGTTTGGACACAAGTTTGACAACTTACAAGTTCCTCATTTGAATTTAAAAAGACTGATTTAAGAACGATATCCAAAGAAAAAAAGACCGAACTCTACGACAAGAGACAAATACAATTTATTCCAGGATGCGGAATGTCTTATCAATAAGCCAATAAAATCTTCAGAGGTGAGGCATACTTTTTTCCCGTATTAAAACATTCGAAACTAAAACATGTAAATATAGTCGTGATAAAAGAAATGTGGTATCCTTTAGATTAAAAAACCCTGTCGCACTCTTTAAAAACTCAAGTATTGAAAACGTAAACTATGACAAAACTTTTTTATACTGTGAATTGCATAGACTTTTAATGTCCGGGGGGGGGGCTGTCTCGAACTTTTTTGAAGATAACTACTTTGATAGTGTAACAGATAAACAGAGACAATTAAGTGCCTCTGCTTCACTGGGGTTGACCCGAGGCTTCTTGCTTACCAGTCCAGTGCTCTTCCACTGCTTGGGCTAGCAGGAAGATGTGCATGTATCGTTCATACTACCACAAAAGGATTTTTTTCATTTAAATGTTGCTTATTTCCTTTTACTGTTGCAGTGATGTAGACTGTGATGTAGACTGTAGCAGTGATGTAGATTTCTGCCATTTTTCCCTTGTCAATCATTTTGATGCCCCCCCCCCTCCTCCCATTTCGATTTTCAAAGAAATAGTCTACAATATTTATTTTTATTATTACGATGAACAATCTTAATTATTAATAAAATTTAAGGACATAAATTCAAAAGTTTGAAAATATAAATATCATCAAATTATTACATATGTAGCTTCACGTTTTTTTTTACGATTTTACGTTATGAAAATTCATGCAATTACGCACACGTACACTGTACGTCAAAGTAAATATTCCGTCTTTGTCATGCGATATTTTATACATTTATGCACAGAAATATATGTCATGTTATACATCAAATGAAAGAGAAAGAAAAACTCTACAAGAATCAATAAAAAACTGAAAATGTCAAAATTCTTCGTTAAGGGAGGTTTTTGCTTGGCGCGTCACATATAGCCGTTGCCAGCTAGATCGCTAGCAAACTGAAAGATGACGCCCCCCCCCCCCCCCCCCCCCATGAGGCCCAATTTTCTATACCTATAATATATAAATCTTTGCAAACCATTCGGTATCGATGCCTATGTTACACCTACATATATGTATTTGCATAATTGGTTAAAAGTTGAAAACCTTCAATAATAGAGCCTCGTCGGACAGAAATCGATCTTATGGTAAAATTTAAAAAAATTAAGATTTTTGTGCATTTAGATTATCCACGTAAAATCATTACAAAAACTGAAAACGGAATCAAAATATCTTCATATCTTCATTTTTAACAAAGTAATTACATTTTGAAATTGGTATGTTTGCAAAATTAACTCTGAGCATATCGAAGTTTTTTCACGAATCAGTTTTGACGTCATTATTTTTTTTTTCAGTTGTTCGGTAGGGGCACCTGTAATCGCTTAATAATCCAAGTGGCCATCATGTCTAAATTAGACTAATTGCTTAATTGATCACAAAAACAGATGATTATGATGTACAATCCCAAAAATGTGTTAACTGTATTTCAAATCCTTAAAAAAACGAATATGGAACCCCCGCGGAAGATCTTTAAATTCTGCTTTTCTTTCTTTCGTACCGACAGATTCGTATCTTTGAACAACTGAACTTAACAATATACAATATATAGATCTACACTATGTTCCCTTTATTTATGGCATAGCCTGTATACTCAAAGAATGCAGATCACAAACTGCGTTTGATTTTAGGTAATCACTAAGTCAATGAAAAGGGAACCAATGAGATTGAGTCCAAGTTTACCGGGATTCAAATTTGATCTCAGAAATACCTTATTTTCTTACAGAAAATATACGAATCATGCAGCTATTGAAATCACAAATAAAATAATGCTACAATAATATTATTCTTAAGTTAAATTATAAAAAAAAATCACATCAAATTGCATATATGTCGTAATGACGTGAATCAAACATGGTGTGATACCAGACTAAAGTTAGCTCATTTGATTAGGATCCCCAACCCCTAAAACCGTTTCTACTGCAGCCACTTCACCTTCAAATAGCTAGTTCCTATACACCCTCTTTTCCTCCACATCATTCTCGCTTGGTTGTAATTGGACGGATAAAATATATTAACCACTATGTGACTTACATTATCAACCCCCTCCCCCCACATCCAAATAAACCGTACGAGATCGTCTTTCCAATAAATTTCTATTATACATTATTTAGAAAAAATAAATGAGAAAATAGCATATCATGTTAAACAGTTTATCATTGATTGATTGATTTTTGCTAAACGCCGAGTCGGCAAGATTTCAGCCATCATCGGATGAATTTTATTATCTGTTGCATGCAAAATTCATGTAGTTGTTAACCTTGACATAAAGGGAACTATTTAAGGATCCATCCGACGGACTGTAATTTCAGAAATATGTAAACCGTTAAAAAAAAATTTCCCTGTGTCCATCAACAAAATATCTCATAAAGTAAGCAATTAAATTC
>NW_026935660.1:0-6745 GCF_032062105.1 Saccostrea cuccullata | reverse complement strand
ATATGCCATATAATGACATCTCACCAACAAAGGCAACGAAAGTGGGGAACCACAATTCTTTGAATTTGCTTGTTGCATCGGATTTTGCCTAAATAAAAATCCTATCTTATCCAGATTTACAGATAATCATCACAAGTATTGTTTATTAAATTCGTCGCGGAAGTGATAATAAAAGCAATAAATTTTCACTGTATGTGACAAACTCTCAATTATTCACAATTTTTTAAATCTCATCTCCTATCACAAATTTAACAGTTATCGAGTTAAAGCCTAACATGTAGGCTACCCTTTGACTTTCTGTATTCGTTCAGGGAAGCCAGACATGTTTTTGGAATTTTTTTTATACATAAATCAGCATTTAGATGGAACGAAATGTTACCTGTTTCTTTAGCAAGATGATAAAATTTATCCTTCCGCGATTTTCCTGTCTTTGATTTCTTTCCCATGGTTGCTTAAACAAAAATGTACATGTCAACAACGTGTGGTGCATGTGGATCTATTTTCTTCCCATAACTTCCGGGTATTATAAAAAGCAAAAGGAAGCGGCATTATCCGGAAAATGATGCAAATTCCTTTTGGAGCAAGAACTTAAGAACTTCTTATTGGAAAAAGGTTTAACCACCCCCAATATCCCTCCATAAAATATGGTTTCAGAGTTGGGTCATTTTGTTTCTTTGTTTGTTTGTTTGTTTTTTTTTTGGTTGGGGGGGGGGGGTCCGGGGTGGATGTTCAGAGAATTTTTTGTAAGGGGAAAAACATTATGATAATAAATAATAGTAAATAAATGCACAAATATCCCCTAAATGACCGTGAAAGTCTCATTTCCCTGAGGGCATTTTTTCTTAAGGTAGATTTTTTTTAACCACCTTTACATTCAAAAAAATACCTCTGAATCTAAGGGGTGAGGACCCCCCCCCCCTCATATAGTTCAGCCCAAACGATGATATATCGATACATTATCACCATTGGAGTCGGAATCAAATTGAAAGTGTGGGGGGGGGGGCTAAGTGTAAGTTAAGATAAAAAATTCAGGCCTACAAAAAATCTGACAAGTTAGGTTCCAACTTTCATTACCACATTTTTATTCCAAACACTACCACTTACCCCATATCTGACTTAAACTACAACATGTCTATAGAATGTTTGTAGAAAGTGGTGGTGGTGGTGGTGGTGGTGGGGGGGGGGGGGCTAATCCTGCGCCTCAATGTTCAATGCCTACATTTTGTCTGTCTTTGCAAAAAATGGGGGGGGGGCGAAGCAACCCCCCCCCCCCGGTTCCGACGCCTATGATCACTCAACCTCATTTCTTTGCATGCAGTTGCGCAAAATATCTGTCGAAAGAATTAAACATTTTGACGTGGCATAAAATGAGAGATATCTACTCCCTTATTGACAATACTGCAACCAAAGAGGAAGTAAAGCGCTTGGAAGACTCGGCATTCTCCACGCCATTTCTTCTTTCTAACACTTTTATAAATCTTTTGATTTTGATTAAAAATGGTGTTTCTAACAAATTTTGTATTGTTATATGTTAATCAATTCCCTCGTTTAAGGTAAACATATTGTCAGGTTATCAAACTTTGTAACATTTCAAATGAGGAAGAAAAGAAAGTAGAAGTTCAGTGAACCCTTATTGTTAATTACTCCTCACGATAAAAGGAATGAATTTATAAATAACACTCGAAAAAGGTTCAAATTCATAAATAATTATACTAAACAGCTCAAAAAAGATGATTAAATAGCAGACTAGTAGTAAAGATTGTTCCTATCATTACGTCATAGCTGCAATAATGTAGCCCTCTCCGATTCTTTTCTCTCCCCATCCCCAAAAAAGGAGAGGGATACATTATTGCAGCTAATCATTACGTACAATAATAGCGTGTCACTTTATTTGATCAGGTGCTGAAATTTCACGTGATGATCTCCACATTTCTCGTTGAATGGATGGTTGATTTGAAATGAAGAATACGACAAAACACTGATAATACTGACCAATTGCATTGATTGATTGTTTACGAGGACGGCGTACATTTGCTATCATTCCAATAGCAACGTTTTATTTCGTTTGATCAAACTTGCTGAAAGTTTTTTTATGTTGATCACTATGGGCCGATTTCATTTGTCACTGATCGGCGTACGCCGAATTGCGCCGGTCATATGACCAGCGTAAAACGGCTAAGAGGCAAATGAAGTAAACCGGCGAGAAAATTTGTAAAAAATGAATAATTACGCTAAATGATATTCAATTATTTAAGTTTTATCACTTTTTACATTATGTCTTAGTAGAATAATTCAAAATTCAATTTTAAAAAAAACATGGACCTCATGAAAAAAATTATTTTTCAGAAAATAAAAACATATTTTAAAGACATGTATGCCGTGTTAAACAGTATTTTTGCACAGCTGAAACCGAACAAAAATTTCTGGAGTATGATAAGCTACCAAAAATGAAGCATTCTTGCAAATTCGACGAAATTTTATTCGGTATTAACAAAGTACTGGTCAGGAAAAGAACACGATATTCTCATGTATATTTATAAAGGACTGACGTTTATCCTGGATCTGCGCATGTGCGCGGGAAAAGCATTGCGAGAATCATCAGGTCGAGGAAAATATTTTTTGTGACGTCTGTTCAGTGGGGGACACAAATAGACCAATCAGCTCAATGAGTTGCATTTTATGCATTTATGGGTTACTACATAAAATACTACATGTGTTTTTCAAAAAGGCTAGTTTTTTAAATCGCTCTCAGAAAGACATGATGCATTATGTACATTATTATCTACTAATTCCATGCTCATATTTGCATACAAATGATTAACAATGATGAAAATTAATGTTTTCCCCACTCCATTGTACAGGTCCGTTTGTTTAGAGTTTCCCCGTGCTGTACTGCTAGTGGGTATTCATTTTCGGTTGGGTGAACATTTACGGATCTTCAGTATGGAGCGCATGATGCGCAATAGATATTTTATGTCAAATACAATGTATGGAAAGTAATTTAAACTGCTATGTTTACACCCTGAATGGGATATCGTCAATTATCCCTTTTGGTTTTTTTAATATGAACTACATAACATATGTAGATGAAACTTACATTCCTTACATCTTGCCTTCTTAGAAATATAGTTGGGCTAATAAAATAAAATTGGTCAAGGAATTCCAGGCCTCTAAAAACTATTCCAGTATGAGGGCACAACCAAGCATTTCGATGAACACCATTAAGAAAAATTAATTCAGGTAGGTAGCATCGCTTTTTTTTTAAGTGGGTGGGGGAATAGAACAGTTAGAATAAAAATCAACTAGCTCGAAGAAATCTGACAAGTAAAATAGGTTCCTATATCTTTCACTACTAAATTTTATTCATTCACTACAATTTACCGCCAAACTCCAAATTTCACTTTCGAATTAGCCCGAGCCAATGCTGATAACCTACTTGCAAGATTTTTTATATTATTTTCAAGGGGTCAGAAATATTGTGATTCATATGTAAAGAATATAATTATATTATTAAGTAGTATTCTGGTTTTGGCATTCGGTATATTGTGCAGATTTATACATTCTATTCTGTGGAATACTTTTGTTGTTTTGAACCATCAAGAAATGCAATATCGAATGTATCTAATAACCATTTTGATTGATCAAATTGTATCATTTGTTTGTATTGGTTATTTCATTTTGGCACAACATGGTTTCCACACTTCTTTATCCATAGTCGCTGACAGCTGTAGAAGTTCACCCGACCGAAAATGTCCATTGAAAAGACAATTAATATTTTCCGCGGTACGGAGATTAGCGGAAAATAATTGTCTTATTGATTCGGAAATAAAGTTATCCAATGAAATTTAAGGTTTAAACTCACGTGACGTGAGTCTATGAGAAGTGTTCGAATAGCACGAGAAATCAGTTCTAGCCCGTCTTCTGAAGAAGACAAGTCAAAATTACTATGGAGGATATCGGGGACGCCGAAGTTAATCCTGAGATGCAAAGAATTATCAGCTCTGAGGTTAAAAAAAAGCGGTGGAATCTTCGCAAAATCAAATATTGTCGAGCATGCAGACCATGATGGATCAGAATTTCAAAAATTTTCAAACTTCAATGGAAACCACGCAAAAAGAACTTTCGTCTTCTCAGCTAGCCAAGATAGAAGAGAATATTTTCGGCACTTACAAGTTTAAAAGACACGGGAACGAAGCGCAGTATAGAGGAAACGCCCAAGTCATTACAAAACTCAGAGAAGCGGACGCTTGCCTGGGCAGTGCAAATATTACACTGGACAATGTAAACACAGCGAGGACGAAAATAGGAGAAGGTATTCAACTTCTTACCGAAAGGCAGAAATTGATCAAAATCGCTGACTCAAGTCCATTGGGATGGAAAGTTGTGGCCGAATATCAAGCAAACCCCATCGCGGATGACTCCGATGATGAGAAGAAAATATCGAGGGCAATAACGAGGGCAGAAAAGAAAGAGACACAACAGCGAGCAGCACGGAAGCCATACGATACGTCATTCAGACAACACGTTTTCAAGAAAGACGAAACAAAGTCACCAACATCTAAACCAGGAACCTGCTTCCGATGTGGCGGAAAGGGTCACTGGGCGAAGGACTGCAGAAAGAAAATCAGCGACTCAGAGATAAGTATTTTAGATACTTGTTTAATAAGAGATTCTGTAAGATCAGATCAAGAATTTCATTCAAATTCTCTTCTATTGTGTTCTGTCACGGATCAATGCTCTGTACAGCGTGTAAGTCCGGTGGGTCATTTAAACAGTCATTTAGACAGGTGGGTCGACACAGGTGCTAGCATTTATATTCAAGATATCATTTCTCAAGGTTACAAAATCCCTTTCAAAACAGTCCCAGACGATGTAGAATTGAAAAACAATAGGTCTTCTTTAGAAAATTCTGAATTTGTTACATCAGAGATAGAGTCTTTGTTGGCAAAAAAAACTGCATTTCAGAGGTTAATGATAAACCTGTGGTAGTAAATCCACTCACACACTGTAAAAAATGTGTTTAGATGATAGACACTTTCCTAAGCACTTTCTTGTCACACTTTTTGGGATGCGTTGAAATTCTAAACACATTGAATTTCATTACGTGTAACGGAAAGTGTTTAGAGCCAAAACACTTACATGTTTAGACTTTAAACACTTTACAAAACATGTTATGATACATGTTTACAAATTAAACACTTGGATGTTTTCGTTGTCTTCCTGCAAGAAAACTGAAAAAATAACAATTGTTTACATTTTAAATTTTATTCAATGAACATTCAAGCATGGATTTTTTATAAAGAATTTTAAATTAAATATACATTATATTTTTACACGCTGGTTTTAATTCTAACCAGATTAGCAAGCAGTTATTCCTCATGTCTGTATCAAGTTTAACTTCCAGCAATTTTTCACTGAGCAACACACGCATAATTTGTTTTCATCTGTGACCGTCAGTAGGTAATCCACTTGTTATTATTTGAGAATATTTTAGGTTGTTCAAAGCTATAACGAACAGCAGACTTCACAAAACTCATTTTCCCCTAGAAAGTAAGGAGTGTGGACTTGGAGAGTCAGTTTCTCTGATACGTGTATTTCTGCTTTCAAGTTCGATGTGGACCATATCCTGTAAGAAAGAAATTCAAAATTTATCAAAATATGCTCCTCACTGGCTGGATTTGTATTACCTTTTTTGTTTACATGTTTGATAGCTATTATTGTTTTACTTTCATTGAACCTCGTCTATATAACCACTATTTAGTATTGATACTGTTATAGATATTATTGATATTCTAATATATAATGTACTCCTTTCTAGATTTCAGGAATGCAATATATAACCAAAGGTAATCTTGATCTACAACTACATGTGCAAACGCATGTCTATTTACTTAGCCCATCTTGGTCAATTTATGTAAAATAAAAATAATAGTTAACATACCTTTTATCGCAGTAATGTTGCAGTTTAAATGCATTTCACAATCTCTTCATGGTTATCACTTTGATTAGCATTCACTTCCTTTAATCCATCTTCTTTAGCTAACATTGGGATTTCCTTTGTTTCGATAACCGCTCTATTTATCATTCGAATATATATGCGTCATTTCCGGGAAGATAATTCTGTACTTCACAGAAAAGTGTTCAATTTCTAAACACTTATATCTAAACATGTGTTAAATCTTAGCATCATTTAGATATAACACACGTTTAGACATAAGTGTTTAGCCGTTAAACACAATCTAACACACATTTAGACCTAAGTGTTTAGCCGTTAAACACAATCTTATACATGTTTAGGTCAAAACACGTAATGGAAGTGTTTATTTTCTAAGCGCATTTTTTACAGTGCAGTGGCTTTTAATAGATCAGGTAAACCTAGGTTGGTTTTAGACTGCAGGCATGTTAATGTCCATTTATACAAATACAAATACAAGTACGAGGACGCAGAGGTAGCTAGGGACATTTTTGACGCCGGTGATTTTGTTTTCACTTTTGACCTTAAGTCGGCGTATCACCATATTTCAATATTCCCTGAGCATAGGCAATATTTAGGATTTTCATGGACAATTAGGGGTCAGAAAAGATATTTTGTATTTAACGTACTACCTTTTGGTTTATCAACGGCAGGGTATATTTTTTCTAAAGTCACCAGGCATTTTGTCAAATTTATGAGGTCGAATAATGTGAAGATTGTCATGTACTTAGACGATGGTTTGAGCGGTAGTTCTTCACGGTCAGATGCTTT
>NW_026935659.1:0-6734 GCF_032062105.1 Saccostrea cuccullata | reverse complement strand
AGCCAAACAAACCAAGCAGTTGGATAACGAGGAAGAAAGTGAATGAGTTTAATGCACCTCAAATTCTTATGTTTAAGTCATAATTACCAACAATAAAATTGTAATAACAACTCATATTTATATTAAAGTGAAAGAATTGATTATTAAATCCGAGTTTCATGAGTAAGTAGTCATAAAAATCCAACATAGAATATCTCCCGTTTAAACGGTCCCGTTTCGTTTACTGCTATCCGTTTAAACGTTTACAAAATTCAGTAAACGTTTCACCCTTATGTAGAACCGTGACTGGGTTAGGTAGTTTATAGTTTTGGTTATGTTGAACCGTGACTGGGTTAGGTAGTTTAAACTTGGTGATGTTGAACCGTGACTGGGTTAAGTAGTTTAGAGACTCGGTTATGTTGAACCGTGACTGGGTTAGGTAGTTTACAGACTCATTATGTAGAACCGTGACGGGGTGAGGTAGTTTATAGACTTGGATTTGTTGAACCGTGACTGAGTTAGTTAGTATATAGACTCGGTTATGTAGAACCGTCAACTAGGTTGGGTCGTTTATAGACTTGGTTATGTTGAACCGTGACTGGGTTAGGTGGTTTATAGACTCGGTCATGTTGAACCGTGACTGGGTTAGGTAGTTTACAGATGTAGTGATGTAGGACCGTGACTGGGTTAGGTAGTTTATAGACTTGGTTATGTTGAACCGTGACTGGGTTAGGTGGTTTAGAGACTTGGTCATGTTGAACCGTGACTGGGTTAGGTGGTTTAGAGACTTGGTCATGTTGAACCGTGACTGGGTTAGGTAGTTAAGAGACTAGGTGATGTAGAACCGTGACTGGGTTAGGTAGTTTATAGACTTGGTTATGTAGAAGAGTGACTGGGTTAGGTAGTTTACAGACTTGGTGATGTAGAACCGTGACTGGGTTAAGTAGTTTAGTGACTTGGTTATGTTGAACCGTGACTGGTAAAGGTAGTTTACAAACTTGGTTATGTAGAACCGTGACTGGGTTAGGTAGTTTATAGACTCGGTTTTGTAGAACCGTGACTGGGTTAGGTAGTTTAGTGACTTGGATTTGTTGAACCGTGACTGGGTTAGGTAGTTTATAGACTTGGTTATGTAGAACTGTGACTGGGTTAGGTTCTTTATAGACTTGGTCATGTTGAACCGTGACTGGGTTAGGTGGTTTAGAGACTTGGTCATGTTGAACCATGACTGGGTTAGGTAGTTTACAGATGTAGTGATGTAGGACCGTGACTTGGTTAGGTAGTTTATAGACTTGGTTATGTAGAACCGTGAATGGGTTAGGTTCTTTAAAGACTTGGTCATGTTAAACCATGACTGGGTTACGTTGTTTATAGACTTTATGTGGAACCATGACTAGGTTAGGTTGTTTATCAAGTTGAGCTTTGGCAAAACTTGAAGAAAATTGGTATTTATATATATACATATTATAAATTGATTTCTCGTATGCTAAAATATAACTCGACTTTCAGTAATTAATTTTTATAGATTTTTTTTGAATTTTCAGTACATAAAATACCTTGATCAAGGTATTTTAATACCTTGATAAAGCTATATAGCTTTATCAAGCTATATACCTTTATCGGGTATTGTGCTGGACCTGGTGTGTTTACACCGCATATTCAATCACTATTTCAAAACATATCTCTATGTTTACTTCGTTCATACCTATTTTCTTCATCCTTTTCATGCAGCTGTTGTGAAGAAAAAGGTCGTAGTTGAAAACAAAGCAGCATACCGGAATTCCTTCCATAAAATACGTGGCCGCGTCAGTCAATGATATGAAGAATAACAATCGGGTTCGGCGTTCAAGAAAGTTATAGATGTGAAACCAATCCGGGAATAGATTTTCCCGGAATCCAAGACTGGTTATGTTATAGACTCTCTGTCCTTACCTGATCAATGGGAGATAACATTAAAACTTCACCTCCGCTTTCAAACTGACTTGTCATACCTCCGAATAAGATCATAAAAAGGCATGGCGACCGAAATAGAAGACAAACCTTTTGAAAAAGACGATTATTCTGCCAAAGACGAAAACTATTTTAACTCCTTCCGTGCAACCCAGAGCTGACAGATTTGGCTACTTTAGTCATGAGAAGAAGAAGCTACATGTAATCAAAGCTGTGCTTATGGATGCGTCACCTGTATTTAGAAAAATGTTCACCGACGACTTTAAAGAAAAGAATGCAGCAGAAGTCCATCTTCCTGGAAAGGAATATTCCATATTCGTTTTGTTTCTGAGATGTATTTTCCCGAGAGAACATGTTTACTCTTTCAGGTAGATGATTTTTTTTATTTATCAAAAAACGTAATTTTTCGATCATAAAAAAGAATAAACCTCTTTTTTATTTTTCAGAGAGAAGTTTTCGAAGATCTTTTGCCGCTAAGCTCACGGTTCGATGTTAAGTGCATTATTAAGAGAGTGTGAAACATGGCTACTAACTGAACTTGAGTTTAAGAAAGCGAAAGTAGAAAACCATTATGTAAATGTAGAAAATGACGTCGAATACCTAACGAAGTGCCTTTACTATGGCAGTGAGTACTGCTTTGAGAGAATTGTATCTTAAAGCTTTCCAATTAATGATTCACATAAGCTTACCAGATATAAAACGAATCAATTCTACCAGAAACTTCCTGAGAAAAATAAACGAGAACCTATTGAAGCACGGCTTACTAAGATTGAAGAAATGGGAACATTATTAAACACCACTAACTCATTTGGTTCATCCGGATTGTTTGGTCAACAAACTAAAGTATCAACGACTTCTGAACAAACTGTCTTTCAGTGTTCAGCTAATTTATTCATTTAAGAACATATTATTATTACTCGTTATCAACACAAACCAAATACAAGTATTGTGCCTCTCTCAGCTGCACTTTTATTAAAGCTCTGCGTGTGGATCAAAATTGAATCCCGTATACACTGTACAAGAAACGTGATTCAATAAAATTCATGTATTTAGTTGATTATGATGGTTGTTGTAAGATTCAATTTCAATTCGAAGGATTTTTTTTTAAATAAAACACTCCAGAATGTAACTTTTGAAATAAATACCAGAGATTATATATCTCTTTGTAATACATGTATCATCATCGATTATTTCTCGAAGTTTTTATTATTCATTCCGTTTCCTGTTCTGTTTGTTGTTATTTCTGTTAACTATTCTGTTTCTTGTTTAAGTTTTTGCAATACATCTGATCTTATCGATCAGCAGATCAGCCCAATTCATTTTCTGGCTATCTATTGCGCCGTGAGTCTGAGCTAGCGAGGAAGCATAACAACAACAACGAAAACAAAAGAAAACAATTCTGCAGATCAATCAACTCACGTACCTTTACTCATAATGTTGTTTTTGACGATAATGCCAATGAGACAAAACTTTGAAGGAATCGGAGGACTTATAGGTACATTTTTTTCTTTACAATCCACTCTTGAGGAAAAAGTTGCACAATAGATTCCTTAACATTTTTAAGGAGTCACAATAACTTTAAGATAAAAAGGCATAAGACTCCCCATTTTGCGAATAGCACATCCATCTTTTGTTTTGTTTCTGATGTATATATTTAAATAAAATACTTAACCATGTTAACAGTATAAAACATCCATGTCTGCAGTTAATTCTGTTTGCATTTTGACTAAATCACTTTGTGATTGTGATACATGTAATTCTTGACTTATGCTTGTTATTTCTATATTTAATTACATTGATGTAAACTACTCATTAATGACCAATTAATGATGAATAACGATACCTCCCTATGATACGTATCACTATATATTCAATCTTTCGCGGGGAAAATCTCATTATATAGCCAGTCTTCGGGGCGGAGGTCTTGGAGAGAAATCTCACTTTACGACACCGGTCTGCAGGTGATGCTTAATTCTCTATGGCACCTGATTCCACTTCTACTTTATGAGATCCTGTCTGTTCTGTTCCAAAATTGTTTTATGGATTTGCAGACCCTTACTTATGCAGCAATATACCTTCATCATTTGCATGCGGAGTTTTTATATTTCAGTTGATTCGATACGCAAGAGCATGCTCTACATATGAACACTTCCTAAAACGAGGTGAATTATTGACAAGCAAGTTGATGAAACAAGAATATCATCAGTCTCGTTTAAAGTCATCATTTCGTGAGTTTTATCGTCGATACAATGACCTTGTCAACAAATGAAATTTATCATTGAGTCAAATACTAACTGACGTTTTTCATACTAATTGTTAGTCCATTATTTACATGGCCAATTGCGCCTAACGTTTATTTAGTGTTAATCTCATTTAACATTAAATAGATGTTAGCTTGATGTTAGTTTAATGTTACTTTCGTGTTAATTTAACGTTAAATATGTAACGTTAAATTAATGTTAAATTAACGTTAGGCACAATTGGCTGTATATACTCTGAATTGAAGACGGATTTTCTCGTTACTTCCTGATCATGACAAGGAACACAGAGCGGGTGTCACCGGTCGGCAGGGGACTATCACTCCTCATGACACCTGATCCCACCTCTGATGTTTTGGCACATTTCTTCTGCTCCTATTTTGTATTGTTTTATGGACTTTTGATCTTGAATCTGCCGTTATCTCATATGTTTCATATATCATAATGTTGAAATACGATAAGATGTATGTCTTAAGCAATAAATAAATATATCTTAATTAAGACCTATTTTAAATATTATATCCACAAAAAAAACATAAAGATAATTATTAGTTGACTTTCCCCATAGTGACTTTAATTGCCTGAATCACGTGTTTTTAGTAAAATTTAAATATGCAGTAGACCATTACGCTCTTCTGTTTATTGATTCAATTTGGACTCCGTCTACTGTTCGCTTGAAACGACGCTATCCACTTAATGTATTCTTTTTGGTTATAAATGGGAGATAACATTAAATTCAAACTGACTTGTCATCATCCGAATAAGATCGTAAAAAAGACATGGCTACCAAAATGGAAAACAAATCTTTTGAAAAAGACAAAAAAGATGCTGAGAGTAAAAGAAACATTTATAAAAAGTGGTCAATTTAGTATTTTTAGAATACATATCCATTGCTTATCTCACCTCTTGAATATTGGGACTGACAGGCTTAGCTTAAGTACACCATTGGCTGTTACATTTCACACCCCAGTCAATCAGACACACATCTGTGAAACAGAAAAGATGTCTAGAAATTGAAGCAATTTTCTATTTTTCTTTCAAACTTTTCAAATAAAATGATTAATCTAGCATATGTTTTGCTTGTTTTTCATATTATCTCTCATAATCTCTCAAGATAGATCATGTTAATCATTCAGGGTAGCAGGTACCCGTTATTAATGAAAAATGAAGAAAATCAGCAGGTTTTTGTAAGAAAAAGCTGGGTTATGGAAAGAGTGAAATCTAATGTAGATAAAATAATCGATGGAAAGAAAGAGAATTATATGTAGTTCAAATGTACATAAGATTTAAAAAAAAATCTATCAGCAGTGGGTTGCTGGCATCAGAGAATCAAATACATCCCCACTGAAAATTTTGTAATTTTGAAGGGGGGTGACCTACATTTTAGCCAATTTCCATGGACATTTCATGGAATTGATGTTAAATATGTATATTCTCATGAAAGGCAAAGATATTCATTTGCATATCATTTCTTATTATTGACATAATTAATAAATTGATTAAATGCCAAGGGCAAATAAATCATATTGTCTGATTGAATACAGTGCTCAGTTGTAAGCAAAGTGCTTAAATAACTGCAGTTCTGAAGAAATTTATTTTCTAATAATCTATAAAAAGTTCTAAATAACTTAAATATTCATAGATTAACTAGATTGGCTTGGAAAACCATACCTTGGAACTCTTAATGAAAGCAAAGGGACCATCCTGAGAGTGTCCATGTGTTGTTCATTGTAAGAGGGGAGGGTTCATTAATCTCTTCCTTCTGAGAATGCATTGCTGAAATATATTTTATTTTATTAAAACATACTGATAAATGCATGTAGTAGCTTATATTATAATTTTTTATTATTTACATCATCTCTTGAATTTTTTATAAGCATTAGTGATGAAATAGCTTTAAAATAATCATGTTTAAATAGAATTTACTCAGATCATTATTTAAAAAAATATCTAAAAAATTGAAAAAAATAAATTCAGATAAGCACGACTCTTGTTGTTCAAAATACATTTTTAAAAAATTCCTTCTATTTTCCAGCATCATTAGAGTACAAAATTACCCCCCCCCCCTCTTTTCTGCAGAATATCAAGATTGGATATGGCAAGGAGGAAGGATATTCAGGCACTTTTTCATCATTTTTGCATTAATAATTTTGCAAATTTCTTGTATTTTCAATGTATTTTCTGCTAAAATATATTTTACAGTAATTTAAATTAAATTTCCTACTAGTAATCTCTAAGTTTTCCCCAAAGTATAACTTTTATATCAAGCCAGCACTGATTACATGACTGAAACTGCCTTTGTTGCTGGATTAGGCCCCTTATATAAAAACAAAGTAACCTAATTACTTAACAGCAGTCTAATTTTGTTATAAATTATTCAATCAACTCTGATTTACACAAATTTGAAAGAGGATTAGTCAATATGTTCCAATGTCTGCACTCATAAAAAAATGGATTTAAATGAATTTCTCAAACTGCGAGGGGGATATTCATATGTTTTGTGTATTGATGATGCCCATAAACCTCAATATTGTATTATTTACAATA
>NW_026935658.1:0-6615 GCF_032062105.1 Saccostrea cuccullata | reverse complement strand
TGCAAATCAAAATTAAAGCATCCAATTTATACTGTATTTGAACTATTTTCATTGATTTTTACATTAGATAATGCAAAGGTTCTAATCAGCTTAATTTAAACATAGTTTGCATACTCCCAGCCAATGGAGTATTTGTATTATGTTTTAAATTTTGCTTTTTTTCCGTCATTAACTAGCATTTCATATTTTCACTCCAAAAATATGGTTCTCTTATATTATAATTTATGTGATTCAATCAAACAAAAAAAGACCTTTGATTTGCCAGTCGTTTGCTTAAGCAAAAATTTTGGATATAAAAAAATATGCAAATAAAAATTTCAAAACTTACTGCAAAAAGGTGAGCAGATGCTATTGAGACGCCAGAAGGTATAGCTTTGGGTATCAGTTTATCGTTTTTTTTCCTCAGTGAAGAAAAATAGGCAAAAACAAACAAAAACGTTCCAAGAAATTCAATTCCAAAAGCTTGTCCACGAGATACATCTGGATTAATAATGTTGATTCCAAATTCATCCCGCGAATAATCTGGTACCACCCCGTATAAAATTGCAGATGATATAATTCCCGCGATAAGTTGCACAAAAATGTAACAAGTTGCTCTAAAGAAAGTTATATATTTAGTGCAAAGCAACGATATTGTAATAACTGGGTTTAATTGTGATCCACTGGCATGACTAAGAGCAGAAACCAGAATATATTCAATGAATCCAAAACTAAGACTTATCCTGATTATTTTGTAAGGATCATGCTTATCTGCGTTCCAAGTAACCGTTGCTGCACATCCAAACAAAACATAGAGCAAAGTTCCAAGAAACTCACAACGAACACTTTTCCAAAAATGCCGTTCTTTAATTTCTTCTTTTACTTTGATCAAATATTCTTTCAGCTTCATTGTTCTTGAGCTTAAAGAATCCAACAGAACATTTCATTACGGGATTGTAGTAGACTTCTGCACATCATGGGCATTGACCAATATATTTTGAACATCACTTACTGCGAGACAAGCTTGTTCAATTCGTATCGTTTCTATTCTTATTGCTTTAAAAGGCATCCAAAAACTCCATTCCATACTTGATGGGTGATTTGAATGTTTCTGAAATCCAACAATTTCGGTATTCAATTATCCCATCAAATTATTCTCCAGCGAACGGCGTCTTAAACGACAGTGACAAACTCCAGATGAATGGATTCTCCCATCCAACAGCAATAAACGGTCATTCGCCGCTCGAGGGATATTTTCTGCCAATGTGACTACATTTCGGGCAATTAGTAAGATGCAAACGAGCCGAAAGAAGAAAGTAATGTGAAACAGATATCTACGGCATTGCTTCAGGCTAAATAAGGGATGAATTATCTGGAAATCCCAGCATGGCTTCTATTCATTAGAAGAAAATGTAAAGGGTGGACACATTGTCGATTCAAATTGTTAATGATTCAAATAAATTCTTCAAAGAATTTTTTGATTGGTATAATCAACTAATCAAATGAATAAATTGAATTTTCTACAATTTTTTGTGTAGGCCTTTATATACATATTTAAATACATATATGTACTTTTGAGGAAAAAAATCACAAAATACAAAAGTGAATGTTTGTTTCAAAATGATTCAAAATGTGTTAGTGATTTTTTTTTTCATCAAT
Source organism: Saccostrea cuccullata (assembly GCF_032062105.1). NCBI lineage: Eukaryota > Metazoa > Mollusca > Bivalvia > Ostreida > Ostreidae > Saccostrea > Saccostrea cuccullata. Next base: position 4,977 of record NW_026935658.1, on the reverse strand, counting down.
TAAAGATTTAAGAACATTTTCATGATTAATTTTATTTAAAAAGAAATAGGATGGTGGTAACTAAAAATAAAGCTACAGATTAACAAGATAATACATGGACTTACAGGAGAAAGCAAATATAAAACTAAAAGCGAACACCCCTGATATTATGTTCTGATCTTGTGTCCAAAGGCGAGCGAAACAAGTTTATAATTCTATATTCTGAGATTTTTTATGAATTCTATGTTATCCATAAATAATGTTATAATAAACATTATCAAGATCTATCTTTTACAGCATTTTGCTTTTTTGTAGATTTAAATTAACAATGCACTATCTGGCCAAAGAACAATCAATAGAATCAAGTCTAAGTAATGTTAGAAATATCAAAAGTAGAGAAATATTTATGGTTTTGGCATCGGTAAGGTTATAGGCTTAGTTCCTATAGCTAGATAACCCCGATGTCAAAATAGGGGTTTCATCTAAAAATTAAGCGTTATTTATAAACGCTTAATAATACATGTAGATGAGTTTTTATAGGTATACATCTTAGCATCGCTTCTTCCTTATATTAAGGAAAAGAATACTGATATTGATCATTTTTTTACTCTTTCATTCATTCGATTGTCACGGTAGATTAGTCGGTAGAGCGAACACTCCTCCTTTCTCATGTATATGACAAAAATTTGACTACTTTGAGTTGTCTATAATTGTAAATCTAAAAGCGGAAATGAAAGAGAAGTGTTAGAAACTGAAATTAAATGAGTTTTTTTTTACTCTTTTTTACATATAAAAAGTGCAAACTTACGGATATATTTTAAATCAAATATTGACATGAAAATCAATGTTTATTTCCAAAACAAATATTGGAGTTACAAACATTATTCAATCTCCAAAATCCATTCAAATAATGCAGATCAGGACCAGATCAAACAACATCAGAGATCGAGGGACCAAGTGTCATAGAGGAGGTAAGTTCCCCCCTGCCTACCGCTCACCCCCGCTGTGTACTCCTTGTCATGATCAGAACAGAAAAATCCGTAGACAATTCGGTGTGTAAGTTAGTAAGTGACCTTACTATAAAAATGTCAGTCAGTATTTGACTTATACCGACAGATTATTTGATGACCAGGTCTCCAGAACTACATGAAAAATAGTATGTAATAAGAAACTTAGGCGTCTTTTTAATATCAACTTATTTAAAAGTACTTGTGCGTACAATTGGAATGCTTTTGAAATTGACCTATACAATATGTAATGGTTAAGAGGCATTGAAATAAACGCACAGAAGACCCATAATAATAGATTGACATGACTACCCTTGGAATAGACCAGTCCAAGGGTATATAATGCGAAACTTCGGGGAAATAGAATAGAATCACCAGTGGCAAGTTATCCTATGAAATTGATGTCAAGTTCTGGGTTTAGTAAATCTGAAGAAGATTGAGGCACCCAGTTCTTATCAATCAATAGGAACCTAGGGTAGAAACACGGTGCAAATAGTCCCCGTCTCTAGATAAGTGAAAATTTTAATATAGTGTGACTTTCCCTCAGATAGAACGACCGGGTCTTGGATAGACTATAAAGCTCACTTTGAGGCATGTAGCGAAATAAACTTGAGGATTGCGCGCCAGAGAAGTTTATATCTTGCAGCGTCATTGAGAGGACAAGCACAGACTGTCCATGGTAATATGAAGGTAGGTATGGTTTGTATATTTATGGATTCATGTAATGCATCAGGAAACCGCTTTGCACCAGCCAATCAAACAGTTATATCGGGCAATGCTGACAGATAAACGACAGAAGGTGTCCGAGACATTACCGGAGCTCGGTAAGAGAATAAGACGCTTGGCTCACCTAGCTTATCCGACAGCACCTAGGGAAGTCACAGAGATGATTACTAAGGATCAGTTTGTTGATGCGTTGACAGATTTTGATATGCGCTTACGCATTCAACAATCAAGGCCTAAATCGGTTTGAAATTGAGTAGAGCCGAACGCCAACGTCGGCATGTTGTCGGATTCGCGCGAGGAGCTAACAGAGAGTCTCATAAGGACTCAAGTGCGAAAGATGAAACGAAGCAGCTACGTAATGAACTGTAGGAATTATTAAGAAGTTAAGAAAGGATAATTGCAGACATGGTTATTACAAAAGAGACTCCAAAAGCACCAGGTTCTAATCTATTAAAACCAGATGCTTTTCCATATAAGTGTCACAACTGCGGAAAGCGTTGTCATAAGATTCAAGACTGCTTGGTAAAGCTTAAGAAAACAGATGAGAAGTTACAAAAACCCGAGTCATACGGTGAATCAAAGACTGGCATAGAGACTCAAACCGGGAAAAAAACCAACCAAGCAGTATCTAGTACAACTGCGGTTAAGCAAGGACAATAAAAAAAGAAGCTGGCTAGTTCATCGATGCTTTGGTGAATCATGTGCCATGCAATATGTTGGTTGTTACCAGAGTAACCTTGACAAATTTAGCCGATAGACTTTACAATGAAGTAGAAAGTGAAGGGGGTTGTAGACTAGAGCCTATTAATCAAAGTATTCTAGGTGCAGATGGAACACCTCTGCAGGTTAAAGGGAAAGGGAAATTTGCACTTCGACTCGGTGATAGTGAATTTGAATGTCATGCTGTTATAGCAAATATCAAAGCTGATGGCATTCTCGGTTTAGACTTCTTAAACTCGAGCAAATGTTTGGTGGACATTTCAAAAATAAAATTGTATGTCCAGGGTGTAGAGCAGAAGATGCAGTTTCAAGGGTACATTGGTTGTTTCCGTGTTTTAAAGAAACAATATATCTATTCAACGTAGAAGTGAAATGGTATGTTTTGGCCATTTGTTAACACCACTGGGTGAGATTGTACCAGGGCCGTTGATGGTAGAACCGAGAACTAAATTCCAGACTTGTGGAAAAGCCTTGGTAGCCAGATGTCTTGTCGCAAATGCCAATATAGCTTTGCGATAGATGAATACCACTGTCCAGAGTCTAACTGTGTTTAAGAATACAGTAGTAGGTATAACATTACCAGTATCTAGTGTTCTTAAGCACCAAAGGGAAGGAGTTGTGAATTCTGTGGAATCTGGAAATAATGAGGAAACCATCCCAGAACATTTAAAAGAATTATATGATGTTGCAGTCAAGAATTTAACAAATGGACAAGCAGAAGGAGTTAAAAGAACTTTAATAAGGTACCAAAACATATTCTCAAAATCTAAGAATGATTTTGGCAGAACCTCATTAGTAAAGCATAAAATAAACACTGCAGATACTAGACCAACTAAACAACCACAAGAAGATTACCATATCACGCTTTAGAGTTTGTAGATAAAGAAGTAGAGAACATGATCGACTGAGAGATAGTGGGACCTTCCTCAAGCCCTTGGACGGCAGGAGTAGTCTTCGTAGAAAAGAAAGATGGCACAAAACGTTTTTGTGTTGATCACCGTTCTCTCAGTAAAACGGTAAAAGATGTGTATCCATTGCCCCGATTCGCTGAATCGCCTGAGAGGTGCTTCTTGGTTTTGCACTTTGGACTTACGCTCAGGTTATTGGCAAGTGGAAATGGAAGCAGCCGATAAACAAAAAATCGCCTTTGTGGCAAGAAGCGGGGTTGTGTAACAGTCCAGCCACTTTTCAAGCTAATGGAAAATGTCCTCGCTGGCTTAAACTTCAAAATCTGTTTATATTATATCGACGATATAATAGTTTTCGGCAGTACATTTGAAGAAACGCTTAAAAACCTGGAGCAGGTATTTAATAAATTGCAAAAATGCTGGACTGAAGGTAATAGATTCAAAATTCACTTTGTTCAAAAAGGAGGTATTGTTTCTTGGATACTCTGTACAAATGTTTGTTTCCGTTGGTGTAAATGAGCAGCGTATTGAAGAATGTTGGCCGTAAGATTCTGTAACATGGCAATTTTATAATGTGTGATGCGTGTGCTTAACAGATGCTCTACTGTCAGTAGAATTTTCACACACTCGAAAATGTCAGGGTATGGTACAGTAGTACCTTTTTTTTTTTTATAAATTTCGTACAATAATTCCATATCCATCTCATGTTCACATACAAAATCAACATCCCCTACTAAGTACAGGAACGGAATATATGTGGCATTACATATTAAGTACATTTCAATAGTGCTACTTTCTAACAGACATGATAAACCCTTTTCATACAATGCATGCAGTCTGAAAAATAGAATTTTTTGTGCAGAACCACAGATTTTAGTCTGAAACATGTTATTTTCTGGAATAAAAAAGTTTGGACAAACCCCTACATAAATCCATTTAAGAATGTGTGTTAAACAGATCCAAAACGACTTGAGGAGATTTTTTGGACTCCAGTTAGATATTATGTTTTGTTGAAGCATCCAAAATACTGCTGTTTTCATATGATATGAACATAAAAGTTTGTCTCCAGCATTTCTATTGATGACTTCTTTCAAAAATATTTTCAGCAGACCATATAATAGGAATTGGCAATGTTCCATTGAGTACACAAGACTTTGCTCTGCAACAGAGAATGATATTCTCCATTCCTCATTTTCATAATTTCCTTGTTTGTGTCCTACAGCCACAAAATGACATCCATTTCTAATTGTTTGGTGAACAATATGAGACTTTGGCCAGGTTTTGCATCGGTCTAGCCATGATAATGCACATGGGGGCCAAAAATCACTTGCAAAACAGTGAACATAGTCATAAGGCACTACTCCTGAAGTCCCACTAGCACATGGACCATGTGGAATCGAATCAGGTTTGATAAATGGGCACATAATATTTCTGTATTCAGAGCTGGATATATAGTATTTGTCCATCAACTTGACACATGCTGATAAAACTTTTTCGTTAGCATTTAGAACTGGTAAATATAATAATGTAAATCCAGGTGGGCTATCTGAATTATCACATACAATCAGCTTAAATATTGTTTGGTTGTAGTTGTGGCGCTGAGACAAATCCCAAATCACCTTGTGATTATTTGGCCA
>NW_026935657.1:0-66529 GCF_032062105.1 Saccostrea cuccullata | reverse complement strand
CTTCTCTACCCTTATAATAATATATATACATGTACAGGAATTCGTTTAAATGATCTACGTATCATTCCGTATTTTATCAATCCCCTTTCTTTTGGCAAGAAAGCAAAGTCTTCAAGCCTACAAGAAAAAAAATCCCACCTTCTTATTATCTTCTATTATGTTCTATTAAAGAAAATATCTTTAGGAAATCTTCTTTATTGCTATCAATCTATTTGTTTTTTTAAAGTGCCCGACACAATAAATCAATTTTATTGGAAAACGGTTTTCCATGGATGTTTGATTTAGAGCACAAAACACCAATCGTTCAAGGGAGAATGGATCATGTGCCCTGTGAAATTACGCATAACCTGTTGACCGGTCACATCATAGCTACATGATTTGCAACATATCCCGTGATTATTTAGCCCTAATCACGTGAAATTGTTTGTCAGAAGGCTCTAAATATAAAGAAGGAGGGTAAATATGGAAATGCTCGGGCTGTCCCATTTGACAGCGTATTAATATCAATTCTCTGTAATTATCAAAATTGGTTGGCCACGCATAGAAAAACATTTTGATTTTTTTATAATAATTTTAAACAGCTATGCCATTAATTGTAAAATCTAAAGTGGGTTTATGAAATAGACCCTTGGTTGCCATAGAAACGGGGTGCAAAATTCTCAATTTCGTTAATTTTGAAAAACGTGTACTTATCAAGAAAAACTGTGTCCAGAAATGAAAAGGGATAACTTAATATGTTTTCATTATTTAAATTTAATACTACAGATTAAAGTAATTATATCTGTAGTTTTAATTTAATCTCTCAATAGTAAATGGCCATTTTACATATTATAACATATCAGATGTGTGATTGGTTTAGTGGAGTTTTTGGAGGCTTAAAACAAAAAAGGCACACTGATTACAAATTTAGTAATAATTAATTATGAAAGGCTGATATTTGATTATATATAAATATGTAAAATATTGGTGGGAGACTCAAAGATGTAAAAGGAATTCAAAGGTAAAGATTATTAAGGTCTTCCGTTTCCAACGGAAGACCTTCTACTGATTCTGATGATTAAGATTATTCTTATTATCCTTTTTTTTTTTTCTAGACGCCAACTTTGACGCTTCATATCTTCCTCATTCATGAACGGATTTTGTTCAAATTTTCAGAGCATTTAGACTTTCTAAAAACCCTTTTAGAATACTGTTACACAATTCGTAAATTACCTTCTATTTAAGAGTTATTCCCCTTTGATTGAATTTTTCATACCTCTGTATTCCAGACAAAGGCTCAGAGTAGGTAATAACTGGAGCACAAAACCCTTTGAAATTGAAAAGAGGAAGCATTGAAGTTGTGCATATCGGTTTTTGTTTTTTGATTTTTGCATTAAAAATGGCGCTAAAGCGGGGTCAAAAGTTAGAACGCCGAAAACAGCAAAAAATTTGTCATATTTTCCTTTATATCTTCAAAACTAAAAATATTTTGTTAAGACATGTAGAACAAAAGTTGTGCATAATTGTAGGGGCTTTCATATAATACTATTCAAAAGGGGCTGGCCCCTATAATTAGGGATTTAGGGAACTTGAAAGCTTTTGATTTATAACTCAAAAACGGTAAAAATTTCGATCTGGATCTTACGATCAAAATTGTTCTTTTACACCTTTTTGATCTGATGAAAATGTTGTTTGCTCGATTAAACCGGGGGTATTACGTAATACGAAGTAGAAAGCAGGCCAGGTAAACAGGTAACGTTTTTCATTCGGAAAAGAAATCAGACCTCTTCATGTGTATAATTTACACAAACTTCCTATCAATAATATACCCTATGGTATTTACTGTAAATTTTCTTCTAAATAGGTCTTTATACATGCTTTACAGTTCACTATCAAATTATTTATAACAATTAGTCTTTCTTTTTTATTTATTATAAATTAGTTTTATAGTGAACACGTCTTCATCGGAATATATTAAATCTATCTTTCTACGTTTATGATTATAACAATTATAAGTAATTTTAAACTTTATTCATCGAATAATTCACGATCATTTAGTTGTATACATTTGACGATCTCAACATTCGCCTAGATGTTTGTAACAATTATGTAATCCAACGCGTGAATCCCACGCTGCCAACCGAGGTCACTAGTGTACCAGCCACCTGTGTTCGTAAACAAAGCAAGTGTCTGTGATCGTGTTAAAAATCCATTGTGTACAAAGACCTATCAATTAATAGAAAATTGTGTTTTTAATTATATCGAATCAATAAGAATACATCACCGATCTTACATTAAATCGTAATTCCTAACACTGGTGCATAAAATCATTTTGAATTGTGATCGCTTTCTTTTGCCTGTTCACGCAAAATTATTTCTCTATTCCGTGTTAATGTATTTTATTAAAATTGTAATTGAAAAGGGGCTTCGGCAAATAATTATAATTAGTTATGGAAGTCTTGAGATAGGTAATGTACTATATGTGCTTCTATTTTTACCATCACATACTCTTGTTTCTCCATCATTTTTTTAACGTGCGTACGTGGCCACAGAGAGCCGCGGGCATGTCGGTGTTAAAAATACACCGTGTACTCCAATAGTGATAATTGGAAATTGGCTTTGAAATCATGTCGCCTCTTTCATATTACCGAATAATGGGTATTTTTTTAAAGGTTTATAAATCCGTAAAATTTAAAGGCGTAAAATTTCACATAATTTATAAAACGGCTCGTATAAATTTTTAACATGGTATGTGTAAAAGTAATGCTAATTGCCATTAAGCTCACTCCATGGAGGCTATATAATTAGTAGTGTACACTGTTAGTATTTTGAGCACTTTTAAGCCAATCATATATTGGGATCATACAGGTAAATCTCAATTAACTTGTATATAAATTATGGATCATACAGGTAAATCTCAATTAACTTGTATATAAATTATACAAACATTGTCAATTAATTAATCAGTTAGACCTACCTGGTTACTCTTTTTTCTTAGTATTTTTTTCGAGACGAGTAACTTCTGATAATGACTTAATAATTACAGGTCTTCCAATTAAATGTATACCCGTGTTTTTAATCTTGGACACTTTCTTCTGATTCATGTGCTTTGAATAAAACTTCGTCTTCTTAATACGCTGTACATGAATACTTTCACTTTAGTTATGTTAGTTTGAATTGTCTCTCTTGTTTTCGGTAAATACCAGACGTGCACATGGTGTGCCTAGCTATGTGTTTTAAAAAACATGAATAAATGAAGGGTACATTGCTCATGTATATGAAGGTAATTTAAAAAAATTATACAATTCATTATGTAATTTGTTGCATTGTTTATATTGTTATATCAATTTAATAACTCTCTCTCTCTTTCTTTCTGTCATATAGGGTTTTTGGACACATTATTTGTACGTTAATGCATTCAATGTGATCTGGAATTTTACGTCTGATGTTTTTAATTTTTACGGACATATTCAATTCGTAAAAGATTAACACGTAAAAATTTAAATCACCCTATTTTGACCCAAATTCGTAAAAATATACAGAAGTAAAAATTACCCGTTATATGGTATTTTATTTCACTCTATCTCATGCTTGTTTTAATCAATCGCATTCGCTTGTGCATTTATTAATTTCAAGTTTTATGCCTGATGGAATCAGGTGCTTTGGATCCTTTTCATGCCAGCACCTATCCCGACACAAGACCTTGATTTATCCGTTCTCATCCATAGGATCAGTCTCCACGCATCATTTTACAAGTCTCCAAATTTCAAATAAAACATTCTTATTGAATCTTTGATGCTTTCCCATAAAAATGGCCGGGCATATATTGTTTGTCATGTACGTCTTCCATCTTTCCGTCTGTCCCTTCGTCACGCTTTGCGTTTACCTCAGTTCAAGGCTCAATTTCAAAGAAACTATTCAATTCTTTTTTATATTAAACGTCCTATGCTGATAAACATTGATAAGAGCTATTTTCCTGCATCAACATAATTTTTTTGACTTTGACCTTTCCTTTGAACTTAATCTCACCTTTTTTAAATCTGTCTAAAGAGCCATTCAAGATAGTATCATCAAATTCATGTGCCGATATGTACTGATATGTTCTGATACGTACTGTAGGCTATACACGTTTGTAACTGCATCAACATTTTGTTTTACCTTTCCTTTGACCTTAACCAAACTTTTCTTAGGTTAGTGTTTAACTCAGAAACATACCATTCAAGACTGAGTATTCATTTCCTTCTTATGGTGATACATACTAATGTAAGCTGTTCAACTGCATCAGTATTCTTTTTTTACTTTGACCTATCCTTTCACCTTGATCTTACTTTACCTAATTCATTTAGTATTTAGCTCAGTTTTGAAGAAAGCATTTATATTTCTACTCAACTTCATATGCTGATACACACTTTTGAGAGCTATCCAAACCTTAGTCTAGAACAGATGCTCTAACCACTGTGCCACACGGGCGACCTTCAGTTTTGAAGAATCCATTCAAGACATTTTTATCAAACTTTAGTATCCTTATACATTTTGATCTTGCACTTTCCTGTGACCTTGACCTCACTTGTCTTTAATTTGCATTTTGCTTAGTATTAAAGAAACTATTTGAGATATTTTTATGTAAGCTTATGCATATATGCATTATCTGAAGGGAATTTTTTAATCTATATCCATTTTTAAGATTTCAATTTTTAAGAAACTATTCAAGATATTCTCAAGAAACGTCATACACTTATGCAGATTTAATGTTGCATTATTTACTAATAACCACTCGGCGGGCATTCATGTCCTATAGATATATTTCTAGTTAAATCGCTATGTAAATCATAGTTTTGAACCTAATAAATTCTTTCGATTCGATATATGTTCAGAAAAAAATTTGACAGAACATATCCAGTCTTTTGGACGAGTAAATGTTACTGACAGAGAAACTTTAAATTCTCAACCGTATTTGCACCAGTGAAACATTGCTGATATAATGCATGGTGGGGCATGACCTTGACTCAACTTCAAGGTCACTAAAGATAAGATGTTTTGGGTGCATGTATGGACTAAAAGAATATCTAAAAAACATACATAAACTTTTCCAGTCGGTAACACACAGATTATGTATTTTTATAAAAGAGTTTGTCATTGCTTGTCGCAAGGTCATTTAGAAAGTTCAAGGTCATGCACAGAGCATTCCTTTACAGTCTTTTTCCTGGCGAAACATTGTAAGTTGCTTCCTTAGCAAGCCTTTAGGTTGCTTACTGACATAACTTTAGAATGGTTTGACCTAGACTCAAGGTTACGTCTTCCTTTCCGTAGCTCCAACGGAAGACCTATTCGTTGCTTTGCAACGAGCTCGGCTCTAGTTTTTTCTACATTTTGAAGCATTTTTGCTTCCTAATTACTTCCCTTGAACTACTCTCTAACGTTTGGAGGTACAATGTGTATTTAGTAAACAGCAATGAACATTTTCTGGCGAAAGATCTCATCAAAGTTTTACAGTCTGGAAGAAGAAAAGAAGGCTAGACATCCTAAACAATGAAGACAGAAGGTAAATTTATGTATATACTGAGCATTACAAAAATATCAAGATTAACAAATGCATATTTTCTTAATTTTATTTGCCTTACAATACACAGTTGTTATACCACGGTAGTGGTCAGTGGTCCTTATCAAATCAAGCGAACTATACCTTTTGACAGTTTGACTTTCTGACCAATGAATTAATTATTTTTATTAATAGAAATGAATTTGAAGCATATAAACATCACTTGCTGATACAGCTGAACCCCCCCCCCCCCCCCCCGAAATATAAATGTCTATATAGAGATTGTATAAAATATGTGCCATTCAGTAGGTTTACTTTTTATGATGTGCTGAGAGAGACGTTTAAGTGAACATTATTTATCTTTATAATATAAATTTCCACTTCTGTCAGTTTTCATTCATTGTTTATCCTATTATTTCAATTCTTTATTGGCATTAGGCACATATTTTACAGAATTGTTTTGTTTTGAACATATTTTATTGTATAAACAAAAGGATTGGAAACAAGTTCTTTCAACTTACGAGTTCCTCTCCTTAAATATAACTATATGTCATGCAATTAAAATACATGTAGTACATTGAGATATAAATACAAAAGAGATACAAGTGAAATATTTGTTCAGAAATATAACAATTTAAAATCTACAAGATTCGTCAATAAATTTATGCACAGCAGCAAAAATATATGTGTTTATTTCTACAGGCAAATTTACATCACCACATAATAACAAATTTGTGTCAATATTGACCAATTCGTCAAGTAAAAGTAGGCGATTAAAAAGATTATTCCTAGCGTTTGGATAATTTCTGCAGGCAAAAAAGACATGATAAACAGAATTGTGATGTTAAAATATTTAACTAGAGCAAGTTTGTTTCTATAAAAAAAAGTGCATCAAACGTTTATAATGTGTGAGCACAAGCATAAAGTAGCTAAGTTTTTTAAATAGTATTCTATATATCAGCAAAATATGGTCATGTGATGTTCAGAAGCAGAAAATAGGAAAACAGCAAATTTGTTTTGATGTCATTGTTTTATTTAATAGCTTCTATCTTTTAAACTTTGAATTTATTATATATATCCAAAACTGTACTATATGTATTGACAAAATAGATCTAGGTTAAGAATGCACTGGAAATATTGAGTTATTTTTGTTTATATAGACTCTTTCATTCGTCTGTGAAGTACCGGTACTGTATAATCTATAGTTCAATTTTGTGTGAATAATAATAATCTTTTCAAATAGCAAACAGTAAAAAATATATATGTACACTTTATATATATGTATTAGTGTTAAGACAAAATTTAACTAGAGGTACTGTGAGCAATGGGCTCACTAAATGATACCCCCTGCCTCCCATATGGTTATAACTGATGACAAATCCATGTTTTACTGTGGCCGGGAAACCCAAAATATGTGTCGAAACCAAAAAGTAAAATAGGAGGTGCACAATGGCAATATGTAATAAAGATTCTGTGAAAGGTTCATTAAATCTCACTCATTGCAGTGGTATAAGAGGAGTTGTGGATAATAAGAGATGGGTACCCTAAAGCGTAACAGACAGACGGACGTACAGACAGATGGACGTACAGCTAGACGGACATACCGATTGCAGTATACCCTACCACTTTTCAAGCGGAGGGTATAATAAAACTATATACATGTACATGTTGAATATTCACCTCTGATTTATAATGATATTTGTTTTATACACACCGACCATGTTTTATAATATTCTAAACAAATTATTTGATACTCAGGCATGTGTATGAATGAAATGAATTTTCCTTTTGATCATGTTCCTAGGAAAATAATTATTTTCATCATTTTTCCATCAAAGGATTTACCATATAAGATGAATAAAGAAAAAGTAATACCAGTAAACCAAAACAGGAGCAAATAGGCCATGACTGAAGTTCAAGTACATTCTGCAAGAAAGTGGACAGCCTAGATTTTGTTCTTTTCAAGGTAACCATTCTTAAAATATGAAGGTAAATTAAGGACAGATGATACAAACAAAAAATGGATGCCTGGATTGGTATATATTTTTTGGCATAATTTAATTGCAAATTAATGATGCTATTAATAAATTTCTAGAATATTAAGAAATTGTAAACCTTCTGTGATGTTCAAAAGTCTGCCCTCTTGAAACTATCCTTATTAATCTATACAAATATTTTTCACTTCAAATTTCATTTTTATGCAAATATGAATTAAAAATTAAAAAGTACTTGAAGAAAGTTATTAATTTTACTGATTTAAACATGACCCTAGTTGTTATTTTCAAATTCTTTGACAAAAGTTTGTTTGTATCATCTGTCCTTAAATTGTTAAAGAATATTTCAAGTTTACATCTAAATTTAAACCTTGCTTATTTCTTTTTTTAAAACAAAATTTAATACCTGTCCAGTAACAGAATTCTTATACTGAATAAAGAAAACAACTTTCTAAAGGATTACATACACATTTAATTAGCTTGAAATCAGTGTATATTGGAAAGTGCAGGAATTATTTACCATTGCAGGTTGAGAAGGGATGCCATATTTTAGGTTTGAAACCAGGCAAGTGAAAGCTGAATTCCAACCTACTTCAACATACTTGTACCCACTGTCTTCAAGATATCAGTGTTTGAGATGTCAAAGTTCAAATATAATAGGAACATGTTTATCATATTATGTGATGGCATCCTCAAATCTTATGCTGTATAACAATATGTTTTAGAACTTATCAAGCTTTATCCTGTACCTTGCCAAATGTTGCGTATATAAAAAATAAAAAAAAGCGAAAAGTTCTCTTGTTTTCAGAATTTATATTTACATGTGAAAAAAAGAAAAGGAGATTGATATAGTTGGTGTGATGAGATGTTGGCAGGAATCTAGTAAAATGAAAGGAAGAACTTCCTTAAAATGATACTTGTGGGGGACAGTGTCTTATGGAGGGGGGGGGGGGGGCATTGTTTCAACTGACTTTACAGAATACAAAAGATCCATTGCAAACCTAATCATTAATTATATGCCAAACACTATGTTTTAAAGTTTTCCATTGTTGGATATTTATGTTTAAATCCAAGATAACTTACCCAAGAGGATGTGATTTTTTTTCAAACCAATGTAATTTTTCTCAAGTTTAAAGCCGTGTTTCATAAGTTTTAAAAGACAAAATCAGAAGGGGGGGGGGTAAATTTTTGACTGCATTCAAAGTATATGTGATTTACAGTTGCCCATGAATTTAATAAATAATTATACAAAGTAACAAGTTGAAATGAGTAAAATATTATGAATGTCCTGCTTCTTTTAGTTTCATTTCAGAAATTTTCAAGTTTGACCAAATCTTGAAAAAGTAAAAGCCACAAGGTTTTGCAATTATTTGACATAGCGTTACAAAATGCATTATATTTTTGCAACATCGTAAAGATGCAAATTTAAGATGCCAAAAAATTTAGTTCACATTCACATTTAACTCATTACACAGGTTTTATAAAAGAGTAAATAAGTGTAGTTTTGGGAATATTGTTACGTTAAACGCAGCCATTTTGGTTAAAAATCTGGTATTCCTATCTCCATGGTAACAAATCTTGCATTCCTGTTTCCATAGTAATAGAGAATGGATAGGGAAAATTTTATTTCATATTAGTTTCAATCTAAGGGGATAGTTTCAGGAAACTTGAAACATGCCCTGGTTAGTCTACATGTACTTCAAAATTGTCAATTTTACGGAAAGGGGGGGGGGGGGCATTTTGTGCAGGTGTTCACAGTTCTCCTATCTAAGAACATATTTACATGTATTAATGCTCTTGGAAATGGGATGTGAATATTTTTACATGACACTTCTCCTAGATATGGACTAATTTTACTGTAAATGACATCAAAACAGGTAGAAAGGAACATTTCTTTTCTATATGAACTTAATGATATGTGCATATGTTCCTTGTTAATGACAGTAAATAATTTTATGCTGACGAATTTTTTGATTTAATATTGCAAGTTGTGTTCATTTTGTGTTATGTTCAACATATATATTGTTTATGTAGTAAATTAGTTGTAACTGTAAACCCTTATAAGTTGTGCCTATATATATTGCAATTTTTCCCATTGGGAGCCTCAGGTTCAATGCTGCAATCTGATTGGTCGAGAGTTAGCGTCGCTTTATACAGTTTGTAAGACAGTAGACATTTTTTGTGAGGAGGCTGAGAAAAATTTTTTAAAAAAGATTTAACCAGTGTTTACGGCGGAATCCCGAAATAATATCTTTAGGATCCATCCGTTGTTTTGAAAGGTAAAGAACATTGTATCTATTTCCAGTTGTACGAGTTCGCCACACGATTTCAAGCTAGGCACCTAGTACAAAAAGTTCGTGTTTACTAACGATGTGCATGTAGTTGTGCATAGTGTAATTAGTACGCCAAAACATTATGCGTGAGAAAGTATTGATCATCGGTCACAGTTTTATTGGAAGATTAAAGTGTATTTTGGGGCGATCTGAGGACATAAAACAAAATTTTGGTCTTGATCTGGAGCAATGTGTTGTGAAGCTGTGCGGTCTCAGCGGGGGCACGCTAGACAGATTTCAAAGGGACGCTAACGTGTATTCGGTGATACAGTCGTTTCGCCCACGTGTTATCATTGCACAAATTGGTGGAAATGATATTTGTAGTGTGAGGATGAAACCAGAGGTGTTTGCGTGTGATTTAATAGAGTGGTTAGAAGCTTTGTTGAAGCAGTTTACTTTCCTTGACAGTGTTTTTATTTGTGAAGTCTTCATTCGCACCCGTCCCAGACACATAGATGCACAGACTTATGAATCAAGGCGTACCATTATCAATCAGATGCTAAAGGACATGTGTGAAGTACATAGTTCTATTATGTATTGGAAACATCTTAGACTCATGCACAGCCCATTGCAGATTATTAGTGATGATGGGGTACATTTATCCAGAATTGGGAATAAAAAGTTTTACAGAAGTTTACGGCTGGCAATTATGCATGCTGTTCGTCACCTGGCAAAAGATTAACAGGGATGTATATTTCCAATTTCAGTTATGATTCTCCTCCTCTTTATAAGCTTATATAATGGGATATGTGTTTATATAATTGGAAGTGATTATTCAAAAAAAAAAAAAAAAAAAATCAAATAAATAAATAGAATCAATGAATTTGCATTATGCTAATCATGTATTTTGGTCAGCATCATCAACCTTAAAGCATGTATTGTGGCTTCAAACCAATATTGACATTATCAGCCAGGAATCCTTGTCATAACATTATTCAAACATCATAAGCCTCGTAATTTGGTCTATCGCCATATCAACCCTATAAGCCATGTACTTTGGTTTATAATCGTATCAACCCGATTAACCATGTAGTTGGTTTAGTTTATCATCAGCACTTTAAGCCATGTATTTGGTCTATTATATTATCAACTTTTTAAGCCATGTACTTTGGTTATTATACGATCAACTTTGTTAGCCATGTATTTTGGTTTATTATATTATCAACTTTTAAGCCATGTATTTTGGTTTATTATATTATCAACTTTAAAGCCATGTATTTTGGTTTATTATATCCATTTGTTAACTGTTTAAGCCATGTATTTTGGTTCATTATATTATTAACTTTTAAGCCATGTATTTTGGTTTATTATCATGATATCAGTTAATCTGATAAGCTAGGTAATGACCATGGATTTTGGTTAAAGACGGTGGCAATTGGTATAATGGTAGCATATGAGCATTGATTTATCTTGCCAAATTCATGGCTGTAATGCCTTTCTCTGCATTTCAAACAGTATATATTATGCATATAGATGGGGTAGATTTTAAGCCATGTAATTTGGCATGATATGAATCAAGGGTCATTTCATGGCCTAAGGCATACTAGTAAATTTAGACATATATTTTACAGTATTATATGGAAGCTGCAAAATGAGGAGGGCCCAAAGATCAAAGAACAAGGAGGAAAGGCCTGCAAAGAGGAGAAAAACGGGGACAGAAGAAAGCCAAATGGTACTGGACATAACACAAAATGTGACTGCAACAGTCCTTTCGGAGCTTCAAAAAGCAGGTGTTTTGCCTAAGACTCCTACCACTGACTCTACTTCTCTGAGTGACAGTGCCAACTCTAGTTCCACAGAAACATTGTCAGGAAAAACAACAACATCAAATGCCACAAAGGAAACCGTATCTAAGGAGACTCCGGTAGAGCAACCCCAAGAGGATGTTGTAGAACTACCTGCCTCATCAATCTCAGGTTCACAAAAGAATTCTGTAATTTCAGATAGTTTTGATAATGACATGTATAAACCACTAGGCAGGCCCTTATACACCAAGGTATCTACGAAAATCAAAGAAAAAATTTGTGCTAATGAATTCATTGAAATGTCAGATGTGTTAGATCCCCCTTCTGATATAGAGTTTTTAGATTTTCACTTAGCAGTAAAAAACAAAGGTAGAGTGGGTCTGAGTTCAGGGAAGAAGAAGAAGTTTCTGACAATCGAAGCGTGGACTGATGCTTTTAGTATTTACGCTTCGGTTCTTAGACACTTCAACAATACTGAGGTTGATTTGCACGAGGATTTAGCCATCTATATGGATTTAATCAGATCATTACAGAAAGATGGGGGGGACTGGTATCACTATGACATTAATTTTCGAAAGGCAAAACAAGGGGACAGGTCCTTGTCATGGAGACACATAGATCAAGTTCTTTACAGTAGGGCCCTTATGAAAAAACTGGGAGGTTCCCAAGGTAGTGTAGGTTCTTTTCGGAAGCAGCCCTTTCGTCAGTACTGCTTCAGGTTCAATGAAGGAAAATCATGCCACTCTGAATGCAAATTCCCCCACATCTGTGCAACTTGCTACAAAGACCACCCAAAATCCCAATGTTGGAAAAATAATGACAGAGCAAATTACAACAAAAGACAAACATACACAAAAACTAGTACCCAATCTGTTGATAAAAAAGATTAACCATCTTCCCACTCCCATCAGAATAAACAGATTAGAACATTATTTAGAAGGGTATGACAATAATAAAGCACAGTACTTGATAAATGGTTTCAAATACGGTTTCAGTCTAGAATTTACAGGGGAAAGGGGACATCAATTCAGTCCTAACCTCAAATCAGCATTAGAACACCCTGATATTGTTTCTGATAAAATTTCCAAGGAATTAAGTGCTGGTCGGATCAAGGGTCCCTTTAGTCAACCACCTTTTAATAATATGAAAATTTCCCCCTTAGGTATTGTTCCTAAAAAATTGCCAAATCAGTATCGGTTGATACACCATTTATCTTATCCTGATCGAAAAGAAGGCTCAGTGAACGCGGGAATAACGGATGAGGCAGCAGCTGTTCATTATTCTGGAATTAGTGAAGCTATTTCACATATCAAGGCTATTGGGGAGGGGGCATTTTGTTGTAAAACAGACATAAGATCAGCTTTCCGCATTTTACCTGTTTCCCCGAATGATTATGAGTTATTAGGTTTTCATTGGGAAGACAATTATTATTATGACAGATGTTTACCAATGGGTTGCCGCACTAGCTGCAAAATTTTCGAAGAGTTTAGTACTGCCCTTGAGTGGATTGCAGTCCACAGATTAGGTGTTCAGGCGGTTGTTCACATACTAGATGATTTTCTTTTTATTGAAAAGTCCAAGCCGTTAGCATTGAAAAAATTTAAAGAATTTCTTGAAATATGTGAAGATATAGGCATTCCGTTAGCTGCAGATAAAACAGTTCTTCCTACTCAGGTCATTGAATTTGTTGGCATAACAATTGACATTAGACTTAAAGAGACCCGTTTGCCAAGTGACAAAATTGAAAAATGTATAGGCTTGTTGTCTAAGTTTCAAAACATAGATAAGTGTAGGGTAAAAGAAATGCAGTCACTTATTGGAGTCTTGAACTTTGCTTGCTCAGTCATACTACCAGGGAGGGCCTTTTTAAGACGTATGATAAATTTGCTTTTAGGAATTTCAGAAGAGCAAAAATTCTTAACAGTTCATAGAGAGTGTAAGGAAGACATGGCTATGTGGCTTGCATTTCTTAGTAGTTATAATGGCAAAACTATGTTTTTAGAAGAGCAATATTTATCAAGTAACTCCATGAAGTTGTTTACTGATGCGGCAAAATCCAAAGGTTTTTCAGGTATTTACAATTCAAGATGGTTTTTTGGTTCTTTCCCAGAGCAATGGAGAAATTTAAATATCATGACACTAGAATTCTATCCAATTGTGCTAGCAGTGTGTATTTGGGGAGATTTGTGGGCAAATCACTCCATCTTATTTTTTACGGACAATGAAGCATTAGTTTCTGTCATTAATAAACAGTCAAGTAAGGATAATAGGGTCATGCAGATGGTTAGATATCTTGTACTCACATGTTTGAAACATAATATCAATTTCCGCGCTAAGCATATACCGGGTAAGAATAATGTTCTAGCGGATAGTCTTTCTCGGTTGCAGGTACAAGAGTTTCTACATTTGGCACCAGATGCACGAAGGGAGCCGTCAGCAATTCCAGAGGAATTGATGCCAAACAACTTTTGGACAACATTGCAAAATTGGCCTCAGCTGCATTAGCCCCTTCTACAAAACTTACTTATAAAAGAGCATGGACAACATTTGATACATTCTCTGTGTCTTTTAAGATACCCAACAGTGTCCCATTCAGTGTAACTACAGTGGCTCTTTTTGTGTCATATTTGTTTCAAGAAGCCTTCTCTCCCAGAACAATATCAACATATTTGTCTGCAATAGCTTATGCTCATAAGATGTTGAACTTTGAAGATCCAACTCGTGCATTTGTCATTCAAAAGTTAGTGGCAGGGGCTTATCGACTAGGCAATACATTCGATATTCGTTTACCCATTACCACAAATATACTGAATCGTCTTCTTGACGTTATCCCAGATGTTATTAACGATAAGTATACACAAACATTGTTCAAAGCGCTATTTCTGTTTGCATTTTCATCATTTGCTAGAATAGGAGAGCTGATATGTGCAGCCCCTGAGAAAGCTAGTGATGTAATACAATTAGCAGATGTAACACTTTCCTCTGTTAAGGGTAAAATCACTGCTATAAATGTGTGTTTCAAAAAATTCAAACATAACTCTAATGGGGTACCAAAGGTCATCTCCTTTGCTCATGGTGATTGTAAAATTTCGGCTATATCAGCAACCACTGATTATTTGAAAGTTAGAACAAATTGCCAAGGTCCAATGTTTGTTTCAAATACAGGATCACCCATTCTGCGTACCACTTTCGACAGAACTTTGCGGAGTTGCTTACGCCTTTGTAATTTGGATAGTTCACGTTATAAGGGTCATAGTTTTCGTATCGGGGCTGCTACTGTAGCAGCAGATAAAGGCCTATCTGATGCCCAAATCAGGTCAATGGGTAGATGGCATTCAAATGCTTTCTTAAAGTATATCCGCTCTAATATGTAAGATACCACAAATTGTACCATGACAAGGGCTTTTCCCCTGCTTAGCCATATAACCCCGTTTACTTAAATGCCAAGTTACCTGCTTGGGCTGGTAGCTCTCATTTATTTCATCTGTTAGAAGATTATTCTGTTTCCTGTTGGGTATGGAACCAGTTCTTAATTTTTGTTGCCTGACATTTGTGACCTGAAAGTTGCTTGCTGGGGCCAGCAGCTTTTCTTAAATTTTGTTGCGTGACATTTGTGATCTGAAAGTTGCTTGCTGGGGCCAGCAGCTTTTCTTAATTTTTGTTGCCTGACATTTGTGATCTGAAAGTTGCTTGCTGGGGCTAGCAGCTTTTCTTGTTTGGAACATGAAAGACTGTAAAACACCACAATTCCCCAATTTGAAGTTAAGTGTATACATGTAATGACTTGTTACTTGCTTGGGGCTAGTGACTTAATGTATATAATACCTCAGTGCACAATTTAAGTTTTATTCCTTAGAGTTAAACTGTTTTGGGATTTTCAATCAATTTGTACTTCCTTCTAGTCATTAATAAAATTTGAATGAAGTTTTAGAACAGGTTTTTTGGTTTGCTTGTGATACTCTTCGAGTTGGAGCTTAACCGGTTGAGACCTTGTTTCATATTCATGCGTGGCTTCTGGTGGGGTAGTTTCAGAGATTTGGCAAATCTCCTCAACTTTTGGAGCCTTTGGACCTCACCTTCTGCCACTTACAATGATTTTTCTAGTCATGTATGTTTGCATACAAGTATTTTGGAATATTGTAATTTTGATGTATTATACCACTTATTGTGTTTGCAATGGTTATAGTTACAAAACTTCTAATATACAGGTTTGTCATTCTAGACTTGTACATTTTGCTAATGCCTGTAAATTGTAATTGGTCTCAACCGGTGTTTGCTTGCCACATTTTGTTTTTTGTATATACTAGCTTGAAATATATCAAGTCTTAATAAACAACAATTTCAACATATACATGTGTGTTAAGTTATAGTATTCTAGGTTACTGTTCATTTAATTTTTGCTGGAAAGAGGAAGCATAAATATCATTTATGACAGTAAATAATTTTATGCTGACGAATGATTTAATATTGCAAGTTGTGTTCATTTTGTGTTATGTTCAACATATATATTGTTTATGTAGTAAATTAGTTGTAACTGTAAACCATTATAAGGGCCTATGCAATTTTTCCCTGCTGGGAGCCTCAGGTTCAATGCTGCAATCTGATTGGTCGAGAGTTAGCGTCACTTTATACAGTTTGTAAGACAGTAGACATTTTTTGTGAGGAGGCTGAGAAAAATTTTTTAAACCCTCCCACCTCTCCCATTTTTTATAAAAAAGAATTTGAGCTATGAGCCTTTGGACCTCACCTTCTGCCACTTACAATGATTTTTCTAGTCATGTATGTTTGCATACAAGTATTTTGGAATATTGTAATTTTGATGTATTATACCACTTATTGTGTTTGCAATGGTTATAGTTACAAAACTTCTAATATACAGGTTTGTCATTCTAGACTTGTACATTTTGCTAATGCCTGTAAATTGTAATTGGTCTCAACCGGTGTTTGCTTGCCACATTTTGTTTTTTGTATATACTAGCTTGAAATATATCAAGTCTTAAATAAACAACAATTTCAACATTAAGAGTCAAAATCAGCAAGCATCGAGCATTGAATGGAAAGTCAAAATTTTATTTTTTCAAAAGCTTTTGGTATATGAAAGATTTTGTCTTACCTAATGCTAAAACACAATTAAAATTTTTTTCGAACGTATGAAGGGACTGGTATCCAAGGAAATTCATTTCCTTAGCAACGGGTTCATAAATCCTTATGAAAATCAATGATTTTTAGACATTTTTCTACGAATATGTTTTCTGAACGTGATAAGATAAGGTATTTTGGTTACTTTATTTGTTAAAAGATGGAATTACTTTATTCTCAAAAAATAGGAAAAACAAAATTTCCGTAGTTATATTGTTGCCATGACAACGGGAAAAGAACATGGCGTCAATGCTTATTAATTTTGAAAAAAGTTACATATGTTTATCACTTTATTCACAAAATCTACAACCACTGCTGGAAAAATGAATGGTATGATCTTGTTAGGGGTTATCTATATGTCATATCTATACAATAAAATTTGCAGGCAACTTTAGCAGAAAAAAGTTACAAATGGTTAAAATGTGTGAAAATCTGGCATTTATAAGCTTTTTTGAAGGGGTGGGGGTAATTTGAATACATGTTCAGTGTCCATTATATTGGCCATATTGGTTCTGATCAAAGCATACTCATAACTTTACTAGTGTTAATAAATAAATGCACATTCAATTTCAAAAGGAATTTTATATTCCTCACAAACGAAACTTGGAAAAAAAAGGGGGGGGGGGGGGGGGTAGGAATCACCTTGTTCACCAATCCATATGTATGTAAAATTTTGACTTGTCCATAACATTTCAATGAAGTGCCACTGAAAGTTCATAATTGATATTAAGATTGCTTGCGATCGAGAGATGTGTCAAAAACTTGACTCAAGGTCATTTGAACAAGTTCAAGGTCATTGATAGAAGAAAAGTGCAACCTTTGCCCATTCTGTAACATTCTAATGAAAAGACTTGGTTTCATCTTGGGAATTATTTTTAAGCTGTAGGTTTGTCATTACCTTGACCAAAATTCATTTGAACATGTTTGCCCTTGACTCAAGGACATAGCTTTTTCAAGGTCACTGCAGTAAAAGTGTACTATATGAGTTTGGCACATTTACATATTTAACTTCGAATGAAGGGAAAGTTTGTGCTCAACACAACGGTTTTACTACCTATGACTTGAGTATTTGTCATAGTCATTTTTGGTATGTATATCTGCACTAGCAAAATTTTAAAAGGTTTCAAATTAGTATTTAGACCTTTTTTGTAATAAAAAAACATTTAATGCAATAGCAGGAGGGTTGGTATCATTTTATTAGCTTGCTCACAATAATTCTTGTTTATGAAAGAGAGTCACTATGACAGCTCACATAATTATAAAGTAAAACCATGTCAATCAGGCATGTAGCATCAGGTTTGGGTTGGGTAGGGGGGATGACATCCCTCACCCAACTTTTTTCTCAACGTACCCTAATGTTTAACCACACCCCCTCCCGAGTTTGTCCGTTTGTCCTTCCGTCCGTCCATCTTTCTGTCTGTCTGGAACGCTTTCGTTTCCACACGATATCTCGAGAACCCTCTGAGCTTTTGCAGTGAAATTTAGCATAGCAACAGTTACTCCCTATGGACTAAAGAAGAACCCTATTGATTTTGTGGTCAAAAAGTCAAAGGTCAAGGTCATAAATAAACAAATTCTGTCTGTTATAACACTTTCCTTTCCACACAGTATCTCTAGAACCATTTGAGCTATTGCAATGAAATTTTACATGACAACTCCCCGTGGCCTTATGAAGACCCCTATTGATTTTGAGGTCAAAAGGTCAAAGTTAAAGGTCGTAAATTTATACATTCTCTCTGTGTGTAACACTATCATTTCCGGGCGGTATTTCAAGAAGATTTTGAGCTTATGCAATGTATTTTATACCAAAACTCCCTAGGACCTCTCTCAAAGTGTCCCGCCCCGTTTGTTTTATTAGTATTTATAGCATTACATGTCGCTATTTTTAGCACAGGGGCATGAGGAGAGTTATTGCGTATAAAACAGGTTTTCGGCAGAATTTATATTCCTATCACATCTACCAGAACTGTTTAATAAAGGTTGAATTAGACACCATGTTTTGTGTAAATTTTTGACGATATCAAACGTGAATATATACATGTATGTGACTTCATATTTGCATATAATGGTCGAAATTATACAGCAGTTCCGTGGCGCAGTGGTATGTCTCCCGCTTCACATGCGAGAGGTCACGGGCTCGATTCTCGGACGATCATTTTTTTTCTTTTCCGAAATTCTTTTTTTTTACTAAATGATAGTATTCAGCAAGTGAAATGAAAAAAAATTATGAGGTCTAGCTTGTACAAACTCATAAAATCATCATTACGTTGTGATAAATAATCCACATAAAATGAACCTTCTATACACATAATCAAATCATTATATCAATATTGACATATTTTATTTGCTTCAGTATACATGTATACATTTAAAAATTCTACAAATTCAATTAGGGGGATCCGACCCCCCCCCCCACCCCCGCCCCCACCCCGAACTGCGCATGGTTTACTTTTTCCCTAAGCGGGGGACACAAATTCTCTGAATTAGCTTGTTAGATTTACATCAATAAAAAAATGCTAACAGACAAACAAAGAATGTTACTTTTGGATTGAACATTTTTATTTGATCCACTTTCATGAATACATTGTACAATTTATGGATCTATTTTCTGGATCCCTGAGTCTCCGGTAACACTATCCACTCACTTCCAGCATCAATGGTCTGTACTGTAATGATGTATTCTCATAATGATAATCTGAAAAAGTGATAAAATTAAAATGTAATAATATTATACAGCTTTGCCTTCAGATACTTACTAAGAACCATTTCTAGTTGAGCTTGAGCAATGATGATGAATACAAAGCATGTTTATTGGAATCAATTAAATTCCAAGAGATCTCAATGGTTTAGTTTATCATTTTATTTTAAAAAGTTAACGTTTTTACTAAATGTATTATTTACACGTTTTTCCTGTCTAATTCTATATCAGCTCATCCAATTCTGTTTCTGCTTCTTTCCGAGTTTGGCTTCAAAGTGGCGAATTTCATTCTAAAAACAGAAGTATACAACACAAAGTTGAGACGGTATTGATTTTAGATATTCTTTAAATTTATAAACTTGTAATAAAAAGGTCAATTGGTTCTAGGTTTTGTCAAAACTCTAAATTGTGGTTTTCATTTCTTTCCAATAACCCCCCCCCCCCCTTCAAGAAAAAAAAGAGTATAGAAATTCTTTTCAAAAATTTATGTGCTGTAATTCTAATGATGCTTATTATTTGAACCTAGTTGACTTAAATTAGTTCAGTGGTACCGGTGAAAATGTTAGCTGAATATGAATTTTCTTTCATAAGTAAACACTGGATGACATCAGCAAAAACCTTTTTTTTTAATTTATTATTTTACTGTGGTATATATACAATTCAGTTACCACTAGTCCACTACATTATATACTTGTCTGTATCACAATACTTCCAAGGTAATCCCCTTTCCTAAACTAAAATATATTAAGTACAGAGTTAACCCCCTGCCCCTTTTTCTTTTTTTACGACGCCATAACAAAAGTCATTCCATTTTACAAATATTTCATAATAGTGTTGATTTTCATAAATTCATAATTTTTTATGTAAAAAGCAGGTATTATCTTAAATGGTAAATAAAGATATCTATTACTATATACAGAATTTTTATTTACCCGACCATCACTCAAGTTATAATCATTATAGCTGGTGAGTGACTTGGTTACACACATGCTGTGAATACAACAAATCAAAATTAAACTAAATTCAAATTAAACTTTATAATTTGGGATACAGTTATGTAACTGATCATGACCAACTTTTTCACGTTCGGCCCGCAGAAACAATCTAAGTTGGGGAATTTCATTTTAATTATCATATTACATATGTATATAGTTTAATATCGGCAATATTATCGGGGAGGGGAAGGAGGGGCATACCCCCTCCTCTTGGTTCCTCAGGCCATGCATAATCTTTTCTTTTTAGTTATAAAATACTAAAGTAATGCTAACATATATAATCAATCAGAATTAAATTGAAATGTGCAAAAAAAAAACACTTGCCAAGTGTTACATATTTTCCTGCATGGTTAATTTTTGTTATAAATTCTTCAGAAACTGTTGTAATGGTAAATTGTAAAAAATTCAGTCACTAACCGTAATTAAGACTCATGAAAACGCCAAAACTGAGGCTCAGACTGCTCCAAGTTTGTAATTTTCTTCTAGTCTTCTGTACACTGTTATTGAAAACAATGTAAGCAAACTACCGTTTATTCCTCCTATGTTAGAGAGCTATACCAAAGGGAGGTAATTTGAAGCAAAAAAGACAGAAAATTATGGATTTAAATCAGTTATCATATATAAATGCTTTAGTTGCCTGCAGATTTTTTTCTTGATTCTTCTAGGACAAATACTGTTTAATATATATTTTATGTTGATAAGCTTTAATGTGGTTGTAGATTTCTTATAGAGTACTGCAAATTTGCTGTTTTTTAAATCAAAATAAACCTCCAAAAACTAGTTTTATTTATCAAAAGGTGAAGAGAATTTCAATAATCAACAGTTGTTAAAATAGAGTATTTTTAGATAAATAGAATAATAATTTAAAAAGCTTTTATTAATGACTAGTAATAAAAAATATTTGTTTAACCATAAATTCAAGTGTCATGATAAAGTACAAAACACGCTATTTGAAAGGCGCGTGGTTTCCATAGCAACAATGCGAAAAATTATTTTTGGCTTGCTTTTTTCTATTATACCCTTTGTTCTGAAAATTTATATATGAGTTTTAACCAAATCTGTTTCTATGCCACTTTCCACATTTTTTAACTAAATGCTCGATGCTTGCTGATTTTGACTCTTAATTTTTGAAAATTGTCGAATTTGTTATAACGAATTTAATTCATTATAACAGTTTCTTTCAATATGTTTTAACGATTTTAATCTGTTATTACAAATTTGTTGAGTTCATTTTAACGAATTCTTTAATTTGTTATAACGAATTAAATTCGTTAAAACGAATTAAAAAAAATGTTATAACAAATTAAATTCGTTTAAACAAATACTAAAGTTTGTTAAAACGAATTAAACTCGTTTAATCAAATTCAATAATCAGGACCTATAGAAAAATATATATGAATTCGATATAACGATTTGTCGAATTCGTTTTAACGAATTTAATTCGATATAACAAATTATGGAATTCTTTGAAACGAATTTAATTCGTTATAACAAGTTTTAGAATCTGTTAAAACGAATTTAATTTGTTATAACAAACTTTGGAATTTCTTATAACGAAATCAACAAATTTGTTATAACAGATTAAATATAACGAATTCAAAGAAATTGTTATCACGAATTAAATTCGTTATATCAAATTCGACAATTCGTTATATCGGATTCTAAAATATTTTTCGATAGGTCCTAAATGGGCTTCCATAGAATCTAAATTAGTTCCATATTTAAATGTTCAATAGAAAAGACCGTTACTAATTACTACCTTTTTAACAAGAAATATTTGTATAAAAACATGGTGATATCAAATTTCATGCCGCCAACTTCCATATTTAACTAGCAATAATCTTATGGTTTAAACCCACATGCGAGGTTTATGTTATGAAACTTTTGAATGAAAAGAATAATATAAAGATAAATGATACATATACGTGTTTATATAATAATTACAGAAATGCATCTCATCATTTTGTTGTCAATGACTTGTTAGGAACATACCCCGGTATGTAATAAATTAGCTTAACAATGTGAAAGATTAACAATGTGGCTTTGAATTAAATTCTCTTCATGCACAGTGACATGTAAAGCTAATTGCAACAAGCCATGCAAATAATTCGTTCCTTAATCTGGAAACAAATAAATCTTATTCTTTTTAGGATATTTGTTGAGGCTGCTATATGAGAGAGTAGAAACCAGTGAGAATGAGAAATTTCTGATTCCGAATATTCGTTTTTTAGATTCCAGCAATTTAAATAGGTATTTTAGAATTAATTCTACTTTGTATACCAGATTGTGTAAATGTAGTACTTTTGGAATTGGTGTGTCCGGTCGGTAGCAGATGGACTCCATGGCACCTGATCCCACCTATGATGTTTGTATTTTTTAATGGACTTTTGCGCTTGAATATTGTTCGTTACCTCCATATATTCCACATTCGGCCCAGCGGAAAATAATATTATTACATTATGTTTTAGGACACAATGTGTAAAGCTAGAGCTCATTTCTCTCTCTCCCTTCTCTCTTTCTCTCTCTCCAAATAAATTTTTACACCAATTTTGCAAAAAAATTTCAATTTTATTTAGTTTTTTCAAATTCTGTTTTGTACACGTATTTATACAGATGTTTGTACATTTACTAGTAATATGTGTGAAAGTTTCAGGTAAAAGATATATTATTACAAAATTGTCTGATACTGATTCTTTAGAATCTTGTCACAAAGCAAAGATGGATATATCATATGTGGTTAGCACATTGAAGACAGATGAAAGTCCTAAGCTTGGAATGCAAACAGTTACATGTATGGAAGGTATGAAGATATATTTGAGTTAAGGAACAACATTCGAACGAAATAAGATATAATCCGAAAGGTAATTAAACTATTTAGAAGAAAAATATCCACATTTCCAATATTTCTTATGTATTATGAAAAGTTGTCAAATGGAATTTTTATTGTAAGCAGCATTCATGTATTTTTTATTTCCACTTGCAATCCGGCAGTTTGTCCTTCTCCTATAAAACCAGAAGCCATGACATTGTGCGTGTTCGATCTAATATCATGCCATGTCATGTGGCCGCGAGCATACCAGATATTTCCTCTATCCGATGAAAGCGAATCACAGTGAGTTTTATCCACATTTCTTCCCTCATTCATCCATGACATTGTAAATTTGTTATAACCAATGTATGGATTGTCAAAATATATGCAGTACGTTATTCCTAAATCTTTTAGGTCATAGGACACAACACCTTCGGGTCCAAATGGAAGAAATCTTGTTTTGTAAAATCCAAGGCATGCAAATTCACCTGGCTGAATTGTATTTTGCGGAGCACCGTACAATTTCCCAATATATGTGTAAACTCTTTGATTTGTTAATGGAGTTTCAAGGTCATTTTTCAGCAAAATTGAGATACAGTGCGGATTCTAAATGATAAAGAACTAAAATTTATGTGTGCAGGGATGAAAAAAGAACGTGAAGACATTTTGTTGCTAATAGAAATATTTCTTTAAATTACATACTTAGTCATAAGTACAGGATTTTCATATGCAATGTATTAATCTGACGTCACTATAACTGGGGCTGATACGGATCAATGAAGGATATTGATATACAGACCCTGAGACGTGCTACTACCCCACACGCTCGCTGCACGAACGGTACACGAACGCTACACGGTTTGCACGAAACGCTGCACGGTTTACACGAAACGCTACACGGTTTGCACGAAACGTTACACGGTTTACCTGAAACGCTTTGCACGAAAGGCTGCACGGTTTACACGAAAGGCTGCACGAAACGCTTTGTACACGTTTCTCACACGCTTTGTACACGATTCTCGCACGTTTTGGCCTCGGTTTGGATTTTCTACTCGGAATATCTCGGGCATTATTACGGTTTTATCATCAATTAAATGGAAATCTTTCACAAAGCCACATTTAGCACCTGTTTAAATTAAATATAAGTACACTAGTATTACATTAACCGATAAAAATATTTGATACTCTGACAGTTGTAATTAATTAATAGATAATTGTCGTTTCGTATTTATTTATTTATTTATCCAACTGTTTTAAAACGAAATGCCGATATCATGAATGACTGTTTAATAAAATACATTTTTATATATTAGTCATTCATTTTGATGTAATAATTTTACGAGTATATTTTAATAAATTAAACACAGATTCGATTTCTTACTGCAGGAATATGAACTCATTGATTTTAAATAATATTGATTATATTGTGTTTGAGATTATTTTTCTAGATTTTGATTTTAGTAATAAAATTTGCCTATATACTCTACTAACGATTATTGATACATTTTTAAAGAATTTTTTTATCCTACGTAAGCATTATCTATAGGAGGAAAACCGGTAATAACATATAAAAGAGGGGGGTGGGTTAAATCTGATGTCTTAATCTATTTTTATTCTCTTTCTCTTATTACATGAAGCTTATCAAATAACATCAGAATACCCATCATGCTGTTAAATCCTTCATTTCAAAACCTGACTTAACGTATGTATATATATGTACATTAAATATATAATAGTCGCGGCATTTGACTATACATTGTACATACGATGTAGATCGACCTTTACATCGGCATTCATGTATATTACAAGAGAACTGAAATAGATGAAATAAAAAGTATACGTGATTTATAAAACAAATGATTTACAATTATTCATGATTTACGCCTCAGCTTTTCTTACATGATATCAGTTCTGTTTATTTAAGTGTTTACGGCTAGAAATTCGAATTTGCAAATAAAAGATAAAATCCGCTGATTTATAAGTTATACCCATTAAATATTTATAGAACCATTTTTTTTTCAAAAACAATAAAATCCAGTCGTAATTTTCAGGTGTCATTAAGCCGTGAACTCGTATAACAAAACAGGTTTTCAGTTGCAATGCACTCGGAGCCCGTGATCGCTGTTGTAAATGACCTTGATCACAGTTGAAAGGCGAAAAGAAGATTCCAATACATTTTTAAGGGGTGTATCTGCGCACATATTTAACAAAGGATTTAAAAAAGAATAGAAAATTAAGCATTTATTTAAACTAACATTAGATTGAAAGTTATAACAAAAAAAAAACGAAAGACTGTACTAGAAATTTAATTTAACCCCCCCCCCCCCCCGTTTGTAAACATGTGATCGTCAGTACATGAAAATTAAAATTATAAAATCCATTTATTTAAAATCATGAGCAACATGTTTCATAAAATGATTAAAATTACACATCGTTTCAAAACTTTCTTTCACGTACTTTAAATGTAAAGACAAGAGCTGAGTTCTGAAATATTTTTGCTTTAAATTAAAAAAAAAATTATACCGATATCTTTATTTGAGAAAAAAAATATTTAAGAAGCCAAGATCGCGTTGAAAGTATATTGAATTCAATGCCCTTTAATTTTTTGTACATAGTTGATTAATTTGAACACATTTTCTGTAGAAGGAAAAGAAAACAAACAAATATAAATTATATATACATAACCGTGTAAATTCATTTTGTTATTCCCTTTTTTTTGGTTTTACCCCTTATATATCACAAGCATAATTAATTCAATAATAAAATACTAATACAATTTGACATCCCGACCGATCGATAGCCATATTTAAAATAAAATGACTTCCGAATGAATCTTACACGAATCTTGCACGAAAGTCACACGTTTCTCACACGGTTCTTACACGAAAGTCGCACGTTTCTCACACGATTTTCGCACGCTCGCTACACGGTTTGCACGAAACGCTTTGGAGCCTACACGAAACGCTGCACGGTTTACACGAAACGCTACACGGTTTGCACGAAACGCTGCACGGTTTACACGAAACGCTACACGGTTTGCACGAAACGGAAAGCGCACGAAAGTCACACGCTTTTTTGGGGTAGTAGCACGTCTCAGGGTCTGTAACGAACAGTATTCAGTATCAATGTCCATAAATCAATACAAAATTGGAGTAGAGCAAACACGGATCACATCAGAGGTGGGATCAGGTGCCATGGAGGAGTAATGATCCCCTGCTGACCGGTAATACCCGCTGTGTGCATCTTGTCATGATCAGGAAAAAATCGAAAAAAAAAACCGTCGTCCATTCAGTGTATAAATAATAGACTAACAATTAGTATGAAAAATGCTAGTCAGCATTTGTCTCAATGATAAATTGTATTTGCTGACAAAGTCATTGTATCGACCATAGAATTTACGAATGATGACTTTAAACGAGACTGTTGATATTCTTGTTTCATCAACTTGCTTGTAAATAAGTTACCTCGTTTTAGGAATTGTTCATACATAGTGCATGCCTTTGCGTATCGAATCAACGGAGATAAATATCTCCGTTTGAAGGTGATGAAGGTACATGTACACGGACGATTCCGCACGATTAAACCTGTTATCCAAACTGTCGGAACAATCCTTCACTCACGCAATTCTTCATATTACACGATCTTACATGATTGCTAGTAAACATAAACGAACGATTCTTCACGCAAAATATTCCAAAATATTAAGGACTAATTTCAATAAAGTTGTGATACGTCATTTGATTCGGTAAAATATTTAATTCATTTATTTTAATGCAATAAGTATTTTGATACCCCGGTTACCCATCAACTGGTTAATTTTCTTTCCATAATCCTTTCAACGCTAGAACACCTTATCTTATCCTCCTTCAATGAGTAAAAAGTCTGTAAAACAGTTTGTCGTGTGTTGCCACCTTTGTGACGTTTTATAATTTGTTTGAAATTCTCAAAAGTATTATTAATAATGACATATAATTTTTAGCAGACACAAGATATCAAGATGAGAAATAAAACCAATTTTGTAAAGGGAGATAATCCAAATTTACAGTGATTACCACTTAGATTTAACAGAAAAATCATGAAAATGGGTCTGAAAACGCCACTGACTTGACCGAACTAGGGAAAGTTCAGACCCATAAAGGAAAAATACATGGCAACACACCTCAAACATAAATCATACGAAAATTGAGTAAAATTTACAAAAATTGGAATAAACGTATGTCCAAACATCTTTCTCATGAAATATATATATGACAAGATACAGTTTCTATTAATCTTTTACAATTCAATTATGATTAAAAAAAAAAAAAAAAAAATGAATTCACAAGTGTCTTATGAGGGATAAACATATGCCCCCATCACAACCAAATGAGTTTACTATTCCTAATGTATTATATCTGTTTGTCCCAAGTATTAACAGATGACTCTGTAGAATGTTCGATAAGGGATAAACATATGCCCTTATAGTCGCAAATCATCATCTTATTCGCTGTTTTTTACTAAGGTCACATTTGTGTGGTGTTCACTTATGGACTACCTCGAGCAATGTTTTAGATGAGGGATAGACATATGCCCCCATATAGAAATATATTATACACTGTAAGCTTCCTCACCGTTTTAATTGTTTATATGCACGCGATCTTGTCACCTACCAGCCTAAGTATTAACAAATGACTTAGGCACTATTGTTCTGGATGAGGGATAAACATATGCCCCTATAAGTTAATAATCTTGAAAATCACTTCAAAGTCGAGATCCTACACAATTAACAAAACGAAATCTGCTCCGAGGATCCACTTCCACTCAAGCATATATCAACATGGTGTCACGTGTCTTATGTAATATTTAAATGCATCCGATTTCCATCTACCCAGGAATCTAATCTGACTATCGCTCATCCCTCGTGATGCACAGTAAGAGGCCATTCCAATTCGAAAGGAATGTCCTTTGTATAACATAACTTGCTTACATTACAATGAGTTGCGTCAAAAACATATTACTCCGCTTGACATTACTTTAAAGTAAACTCAATTTGTAGACTTTTTCAGGAGGAAAAACTGTCTCATTGTCTACACTGAAATTAAATTGATAAGGAATGAAGCTTAATTCAACTTATGTTATACTATATAAAATAACATTACTTGGTAATTAAAAGAAAGAAATCGCCATTAAACTAAAATCTGGGACCATTGGGAGCCGGTAGTCGGGAAGAATAGATTTACCAAGTGCACTTTTGTAAGGTTTTTTTTGTTTGTCGTGTTTTTATGTACGTTAATTCTGCGAAGATGATTGTTCGTTTTGCATTCATGTATGTTTGTTACGTACATGGCAGTTTTGATTTTCTGTATATTTGTTTTACGTAAAGTTCTGTTGATTATGCATTGTATATCCTTTGATAAGTTTTTATGGTCATTGAAATTAAAATAACTGTTTGTTTTTTATAATGGTAATTTTTGCCCTTTCCGCTGCTCACACAGCATGAGTTTTACAGTTCTTATTATCACTTTTTTAATTTCTTATTTTTCTATCATTTTTGTTTCTGAAATGTTTTATAAAAACACACATAATCATCACTCTATTCAGGCAATAAAAATTAATAGTTTAAAATTTATTTTGTCACATCTCTAGGCTTGCATTTCATAAAAACACGAGGTTTCGAATATTTAATTGGGAAATGTAAAAGTTTTGTACATTATCATAAAAGGTTGTACTTTCCAGGGTAAGCCACTTCAATCTAATATACATGTATTTTTAAACACCAGGAACGCATTTTAATTTATAATCGTCTGAAATCATTCTTACATCCAGGTGCGGTTTAAATTGCATTTATATTGAAGAGATTTTCTTCATACTTCGTTAAATATTTCATCTTGGAATTAATATATATAAATGGGTTATTCCTTATGTGATCAAATATATATATACTTTGAAAAAAGTAGTTGATACTGCAGTTTGTGATCAAAATTTTCAAATATACAAAGGAATTTAAAACCATGTTATATGCTAGTAGTACCTTAACGATAAAGTATTTCAAAAAAAAATCCATCAGCAAACACGTCAAAAACACTCTCACGATCTGCGAGGGATGCACCTCTGAATTAGAAGGTTAAAGCCACTCGAAAGAAAAATTTTGAAGAGAAAGCACCGGTTTATCAGTTTGAGAGGCGACGCTGATTTGGCTAGCTACATGTTGTTAGACAGGTAGCTGTACATATTTATATCCACAAACTTTTCTGTAATGAGACAAGACAATTCTGGCTATGCGCAGCTTTTTTCCCTTAACTCTTTGTATAAATTATTAAAAAATACGTATGAGTGAAAATGTCATTTACTGAACTAACAAATGACTAAACTAAACGTACATTACATGTACATATTACAAAAAACTTATATAACAATTAATTGGCTGAGCTTAAAACAAAATATACAGTTTATGACTAATTGAATAGTTAAAACATACAGACTAGTCACATGACATAATGCTTCCTAATCACATGACACAAAAACAGCTCAGCCAATAGTACAATGGTAAAAACACTTAAAAAGCAAAACGGTGGTCACAAAAAGCCATAAAGAAAGGAACGTGCTGTTTACAGCATGTGACTTACTTATGTGGCAATGG
Source organism: Saccostrea cuccullata (assembly GCF_032062105.1). Classification (NCBI taxonomy): domain Eukaryota; kingdom Metazoa; phylum Mollusca; class Bivalvia; order Ostreida; family Ostreidae; genus Saccostrea; species Saccostrea cuccullata. Next base: position 36,679 of record NW_026935657.1, on the reverse strand, counting down.
TAATGTTTCCCAGACTGTTACCAGCGGATTAGATCTATTCAGGAAGGATCACGATGCGCTTGAACAAGGGCAATAACTAAGACCCAGAACTGAGGAGGTCAGTGTTCGCTCCGCTCCAATTTTGTATTGTTTAATGGATTTTTGAGCTTGAATACAGTTAGTTTTCTCCATATATTTCATGCAGAGAGGAAAAGATATAAGACTAGTTTATAATGAAATTTGAACATAGATAATGACATATTATCAAGCTTAAGGTATGTCACTCGTGAAATTTGTTAAATCAAGGATTTATTGAGAAGTATATTTTGGAAAGTACTCATACATGTATAGAGTGACCCAAAATCGCAGAGAAAATAGGGGGTCAGCGTTCATCTTATTGATCTACGGTACAATGAAGTTGACCGTTTTGCACTTAAATTTTAACTCTTTGGTTAATTACTTAAACCATTATTATATTTTATCAGATGTAACAATGGCAAAAAATATTATCTTATTTTACGTAAAATATTTTGAATAATATTTGAGTTGCGTCAAGCGAAAAGGGACCTTCATGACAAAATTTTCGAAAATCGTTTTTTCACCGATTCTTAAAGAGCTAGTTTTTCTGAATATTTTGATACCAAACTTTTTATTGTATACCTTCTAAATTCTAATTAAAACTCAAACTGAAAGCATTTGCAATTTTAAAAAGATAACGCTATTAAACGTTCAATAACGTCGCATAACGTTATTGATATTTGGAACGTTATTGTTACGAAATAACCCTTTTGATTTCGTTAGAAATTATTTTTTCTACATGTATTTAAGGTTTTCAATACCCCGCCCCCCAATTTTAGCATCTATATGATACATTGTAAAATAGCGATAAGCCTGTTTGGAAAAAAACGACATTTTTTTCTATATGTATATGTAGACCAATATTGAAATAATAAAGAAAGTTGTACATTTTCAAAGAATATATTCAACGACATCATTTAATCTTTCTACAACATGAATATAAGCATGCTTTAATCTGAAAAATTCGTATTTGAAAGGATCCTTCACAAGGGAATAGACCGCTGACCATGTGTACAAAACCAAAAAAAACTCCTACTCTGAAGTTATCTTGCAAGGCATTAGTAACAACTTGGAAATTTTCCAAGGGAGAAATAACTTATTATCGTGAACAGAAATGACCGAGTATTTACGATTGCTTGCAAAGGACTAAAATGAATACTTATGTTCATGTAGTAAGGTCGTATGGATAAATCCCGGTCAAAGTACTGTTTCTTTCCCTTTCGCCATATCAGCAAACTTACCTCCACATAAACAAACGCTTACCCAGTACCTACATGTATATGTATTTTTTTTTGTTTTGGAAATGACATAGTTGTACTTTCCTGAACAATTTTTTTTAGATGGGGGGGGGGGTGCAGCTTTCAGGCATTGTTATAATTTTTTTTACTTATCAATTATATCACACTTCTTTCAAAATCGATGTCCTTTTAATTTATTTCAATTGAGAATTTTATTGAAATGTGGAAAATTCCCCAATTCAAATTAGATTAAAGATGTTTGTCCCCCCCTTTCTAACGATGTTACTTGCCTATATTTCGGTGATTTAAGATGCTAAAATCAAATAAGATATACCGGTACACAATGTATCAATTATTATGACTTTACTATATATCAGTGAAAGAAATAATTTTCTTGTACATTGGGGAAACGGGGGGAGGGGTAGGCCTTTCTTCAAAAATGAGCCCGGCACGTTGTACTTGCCATGGAACAAAGACACGTTACATCGCTTGCAATTGTTTAAATTTTTTTTAAGATAAATATCGTATGTTGTACAATTTTGTAAAGAGAAAAATCTTGTATTTTATTCTCATGTTAAAAATATTATGGATTTGAATTTGATCAGCACTAAAATATACCGATAAAAATATCTAAGTTACGTAGATATCTAGGCTTGATGCAAAACAATTAGTCGGACAACAATAAAATTAGGCGTTAAATTCACACTTTCGGAATATACTAAAATCGTTAAATATATAATTAACACATGTATAAGTTTTTTTCTGTGCCACCCATTCGCGTGTTAACTACGTTGATTCATGCAATATTTTATTGACCAAATCAATGGTACCGGATGACATTCTAACTGTACAATCTAAACATTTGATACACAGTTACATATATGTACATGTAAACAATCAGTTTAATTGATATTCAGCTGTATCAAAGAGAACAAGAAAATATATGTTTAAATGGTGTAAAATGCATGGGTCTCATCCCCTGAAAATCCAAATAATATAATCTACGTATACACGCTGCCATCGGAAGAAATTTCTTAAGATTTATTCTCAGCATCATTTTGTAATAGATAGGTCATTATGCATTTGTACAATCGACAATCCTAGGCTGACTCCGCTTCACTCCATTCAAACAGGTACGAGCCATCCGAGGAGCTCCGAGTGATACCCCCCCTCCCCCCAAAAAAAAGAAAAGAAAAGAAAGAAAAAAAAATCACGAATTAATGATGATTATTGGATATTATTTATAAAACGCAGTATTTTTTTTTCAAATCCAGCATTTTATTCATAGTCAGGTTGTAACAGGATCAAACTTTCTCTCATACATTATTAAAAAAAAAATATATATATATATATAGAATGCATGTATATATTTCTAAAATCGTATGCAGTAAGCAGACACATAGAAAGAATCTTCATTTGTTGCAAAGGGCTTTATAAAAAGACGTAATTTTTTAGTCTGAGATTAAAAAAAGGAGTCATCCGAGATTATTATTAAGAGGTCACAACATGCACGAGCGTAAATAATCTGATTTCACAATCGCGGTGTAAATTAAGAGAGGTCTATGGCAACATCAACAAAGGGGTTGCACAACTTCCGAATATGAAATTCTTATAATCCTCTGCAAAAACATCTACAGTGTGTGAAAAAGAAAACGGAATTATTGAGATATTGCTTGAATACCAGAATAATTACCGGTAACCACCTCTTGACTGATGATGTGAATTACAAAACAATTAATGATCCGGCACTAAATTAAATGATCAAATATAGGAGCGATCTTTTTTAGAGAAGGGGGGTGCATGTGCCATTGAATTTTCAAAGTGTCTATGGTCAAAATAAAAAAGAAATTAATAGTAAATTAATACATAAAAACGAAAACGAACAAGCAAAATCGAAACAAAAAAAAATAAATTAATTAAAAAAGAAAAAAATTAAGGAAATCAAGATCGATCGAGAGAATAACGAAAAAAAAAATCGGAATTAATCCTTGAAAGCTTCCCTTTCCATAGTAACATAAAATGAACATAAGCACATTCAAAAAAAAAAAGTGCACGCGCGAGGATGTTAGGGTGTGTGTGTGTGTGTGTGGGGGGGGGGGGGGTGGGGGTGGGGGTAATCAAACCATTTAATTATACAATATTATGCAAGATTATGAGGTCAAAATGTTTTGAACTACTGTATTTGCCTTAAATAAAATTAGTAAACTTCAAATCAGAAAATAAAACTAATGTACATGAGCCTGATTTTAAATCATCGCTCTTAATTTTCGACTTTGAAGTTAACAACATCAGTTTAAACCAAAGTTAACGTCTTATGTTTTAATCTATTTCAATAAATTTAGGCAATGAATATTATAAGACCTCCAATTAGTTTTGAAAATGACCACTGTTGATTATTTTCACATTTTATTACGTCAGTTTTTCAAACCTCAGAGTATTGTGCCAAAGGTGATGGTGTTGATGAGCTTTCGCCGCTTCATCCTTTATGACATTGCTACAGACAGTTTCCTAGCAGCTGCATTAATGTTTTTCCTTCTATATGTATTGACAGAACGCTATTGCAACTATGCTAGTATCAGTTAACTTGATTCGATTACTTAATCTCTGATAACAAACTTTGGGCATTGAGTCGCCAATTCTCGGGCCTTTCTGACTAACGGAGAAACAACCTGGAATGTGTAATATGTAATCCCCACCCCCACACCAAATAAAAAAAAAACAAAAAAAAGACCATTGAAATAAATGCAGGAGACAACTTATCTGTAGAGTCTGGAGCTCAGCCGGAAAGGCCAAAGACGCGATTGTCTTCACAGATTACTGAGGTAAATACGTACACTGTGCATGAATTGGTTCATAGACAATTTTCACTTCTCATGAATAAGGCCATTCATGAACTTTCAAAAATTAAATTAGTTAAAATAAAAACTTAATAAACTATTTTAGAAAAATTACCAGTAAATCTATAAATTGACGACATTAAACATTTTTTTTTTTCGGACAGTTATAGGCGTGTCTTTTTTTAAACATTAGTATTACGCAAATCAATTTTTATTTTGCTTTATCGTATGATTTTTTTTATCGACAAAACGCACCGGCGCGACGTCACGTCGTTGAAGCGCTATTGTGACGTAATTACGTTTATGTCACGAAGGTCCCTTTTCGCTTGACGCAACTCATTTATCATTGGAAAAATCTTGTAAATCAATGCGCGTAAATTATTATGTGACCTTTTTGCACTAAAAAATAACATATTTGGGGTATTAAAAAACTAAATAGGCAATAAAAAATTTCTTATATCAAACTTTTTACGACTTAAGTGCTGATCAGTCACAAGTATCGAGTACTTTAAAATAATGAAAGAAAAAGGTGGGGTCAGTGATGTTAATTTTGAAATATTTGTCAAAATATGTGATTTTCAGGCAAAAAATGGTGTAAATTTGATCTTGACTTCTTAAATATATTTTCATTTTTTTGAAAAGTTTGTTGAGGGAAGGTGTAAAACTTGTTCTAAAAATATGAATTAAGACCTATATTAAATATTTTTAGCAATATCAAAACGGAAAATATTCTCCGAGTAAAAGTATGCGAGGCTAAAATTCCAAGATATTAAATTTAATAAATGTGCAGATTTGCAGAATTATCTGCTAAATATCCTTCCACCAAAAGAAATAGTCCCTCATAAATCTTGATTCTTTGTAGATTTCTGAGCAGTTTTTTCATTGAATGTTAAAAAAATTTACATTGTTGAAATTAAATATGTTATAAAAATTGAATTTTGATAAGTAGTTTTGAAGTAAAAGCTTCTGCGTGAACTTTTCTAAAAAGCTGACGAGTTACTTACCTTAAAGAAAATATCTTTAGGAAATCTTTTTTATTCCTATTAATCTATTTGTTTTTTTAAGTGCCAAACACAATAACTCAATTTTATTGGAAAACGGTTTTCAATGGATATTTGATTTGGAGCACAAGCCACCAATCGCTCACAGGAGAAAGAGGAGGTTGGATCATGTGCCCTGGAAAATTATGCGTAACCTGTTGACCGATCAAATCATAACTACATGATTTGCAACACATCCCTTGATTAAAGCCCTATAACGTGAACGTGTTTGTCAGAAGCCTGCTTTTATTTTGACACTAATAGTCATTAGAGTAAGAACGGAATCAGAATGTGTTCCAAATCAGTGGAGGGACTATTTACACGCGATAAACATGATGGAATACAAAGAAGGAGGGTAAATATGGAACTGCTCGGGCTATCCCATTTGACAGCGTACACATGTATTCGATAGACGAAAATAAATTAAAGTCGATAAAATATCAAATTTGAAACAGATTTAATGTACATTTATGTCAGCGCGTGGTACATCCTACTTTCTTCTATTTCGTTGGAATTTCTACTGAAAATATGCGTAAAAATAAGAATTTTTACAAAGTATTTTAATGTTGAACTAATTTAAAAACTATTTTTACTTAGATGTATGAGTGAATCCTTGTTAAAGATGTTCGACTTTAAGAGAAGAAATAAGTATTTCTTCACTTTTTTCTCAGATTTACCGATAAAAAAGATGTCATGGCGAGAACACGTCTTAAGAAAGAAAAGAAAATAAGCCTATATACATGTTAAATAACTAATTTAGATTTGAATGAAACAAGGTCGACGAAAAAAAAAGTTTTATTGTCTTGCTGAATAGCATATATAATTTGATGAATTGTTCATGTCGGTGTTTTGTACGACCTTTCATAAAGTGTGTCCTTTTTTATGTTTACGACACTTATAACGCAGTATACAACCGTTCAACACCGTGTTTGATACAAATTTGAATTCACTATGTTATTTGTTTTATTTCTGGTACTAATTATATATAATGCGATACAGTACGGAATTCTTGTCTTTGGTGCAAACTTTTACAAAGTGTGTCAAATTTTTATTTGACTTGAAATGCAGTAAAGAACCTGTAAACTTGTCTCCCTCTTCTTCTAACTGGACAGATTGACTGATGGACGACTTAAATATTTTTGATTTTTACTGACTGACCTTTACCATAACTCCTTATCTGAGGTGATAAATGTTTGTTTTATTTTTACAAGATTTATTAGTTGTCTTATATAAAAAAATGTTTCGCTTAATTAGAAGACTAAATTAGGTTATTTTTTTCTATTAATATTTTTCCCATTCAGATTCAGAAAACGTTAATTAATTCTATGGCCTAGAAACGCATATGATTTTTATCGTGTCCTTCCGGACGTTCCTCCTATATGTGCACAGGGTTTACTGCATTATCAAATCCTGTTAATTTGTGATGTCGCATCATGTATGTACATAAATTATCTCTTTTCTTATTGTGCTTGGGGTGTTGTATAGTCTTTTTCCGTTTTCCTTTTTTTTGCTTTTCATTCATCAGGTATCATGTAAATCTTTGAGATTATCAATTAGGAAGAATCATCAATGAATAATATATTTAAATTTTTTTCCTTTTACAATGGGCTTTCCGAAATCTTCAATTTCTTCATCTTTTTTGAGAAGAAACAACCGAAAAAGCCCAAAATCTTTTATTTTTTGGAAATTGTTATTTTTTCTGATGAATTTAACATTCAGATTTTATCCCTAAAATATCATACACGTATCATACGACATAGTTTAAGACACAAACACAAAAATGAAGCATATGCATTTACATTTTCTAGTAAACTTGAAATCAAAGATACCACATGCACAGGGTCTGTACGGAAGCCCATTTCGGACCTATAAAAATATTTTTGAAAATTGCACGAATTGTCAAATTTGTTATAACGAATTCAATTCATTATAACAATTTCTTTGAATATGTTTTAACGATTTTAATCTGTTATAACAAATTTGTTGAGTTCATTATAACGAATTCTTTAATTTGTTATAACGGATTAAATTCGTTAAAACGAATTAAAAAAAAAATGTTAGAACAAATTAAATTCGTTTAAACAAATTCTAAAGTTTGTTAAAACGAATTTAACTCGTTTAAACAAATTCAATAATCAGGACCTATAGAAAAATATATATGAATTCGATATAACGATTTGTCGAATTCGTTTTATGGAATTCGTTGAAACGAATTTAATTCTTTATAACAATTTTTCGAATCTGTTAAAACGAGTTTAATTCGTATAAACAAATTTTTGAATTCGTTAAAACGAAATCAACAAATTTGTTATAACAGATTAATTTCATTATAACGAATTCAAAGAAATTGTTATAACGTAAATTCGTTATGACAAATTCGACAATACGTTATATCGGATTCAAATATAGTTTTCGAAAGGTCCTAAATGGGCTTCCGTAGGGTCTGAAATATGTTTCATATTTAAATGTTCAATAGAAAACAACGTTACTAAACTACCTTTTTAACAAGAAATATTTGTATAAAAACATGGTGATATAAAATTTCATGCCGCCAACTTCCATTTTTAAGCAACAAGAACTCTTATGGTTTAAACCTCCATGCGAGGTTTATGTTATGAACTTTTGAATGAAAAGAATAATATAAAGATACATATACCTGTTTATATAATAATTACAGAAATGCATCTCATCATTTTGTTGTCAATGACTTGTTAGGAACATATGTAATAAATTAGCTTAACAATGTGAAAGATTAACAATATGGCTTTGAATTAAATTCTCTTCAAGCACAGTGACATGTAAAGCTAATTGCAACAAGCCATGTGACACGACATGAAAAAAGAATAATTCTTTCCTTAGCCCGAAAACAAATTTTGATTCCTTTTGGGATATTTGTTGAGGCTGCTCTAAGAGAGAGTATAAACTACGGAGAAGGAGAAATTTTTGATTCTAAATACTAGTATTGTTTTTTTTAGATTCCAGCAAATTAAATAAGTAATATAGAATTAATACTTTACATTGTATAGCAGATTGTGTAAATGTAGTACTTTTGGAATTCACGGTGTCGGCGTCTTTCATGATGAAGATAAGATGACGTACTTCCTTCGCATTTAGATATATAAACACAAAATAAATCTATGGTTAAATTATGGAACAAATTAAGAGGCCAGAAACCTAGCCAAACTGATACTACCGTTGCTTTCAGTTTCAATACTAGGTATCAAGGAAGAAGTTATGTATTCAATCTGTTCGTTATCTAGAGATAGACTTCAACCGACACTTAAGGGTAGGTGTAGATATTGAATAAAATTCAGCGTAGACCAAGGCACTCGGCCCGATGCAATTCAAGATGATGATTGTCGACTCTTGTGTACATGTAATAATCTGTACGAAAATAGTTTTTAAAGAAAAGAAAACGCTCATTTAAGCCAGTCATGATTGATATTTGTTTTAATGGGTTTATTCAGACAGATAAACAAAATACACAATATAGAAACAAGCGTCTATGATTAAAATGATTAGATGAGCACATTTTTTAAAAAAAAAATCAAGATACAAGCTTTCTTTGTAAAACATCAATTATTAAGAATCGAATTGATTGTCTTCTCTTTTTCTCTTTTTTTTCGAACTTCATTGGAACAGCAATGCTCTCACATTTAACTTAAAAACTCTAAAAGACTTCCTTAATGTGAATTGTAAAATGTTTCAATTAATTGACGTTTTCAAAACTATTTACAAATGGTCAATCTTAAAAAAAAAACTTACACAAACGAGTTCAAGGATCGGTTAAAAGTTTTCTTACTAAAATAATTATGAAATTAATTACTTCAGTAATAAGAATTAAGCAGATATTTGAACTCGTGGTTTAATTAATGTTTCAAGATTGATAGAAACACAAGTTAGTTTTTGTAGTAAAACAAAATATAATACCGTTTAAATTAATCCTTAGAAAACACAGTGATATTTCTTATATCAAGATGGAAAATTATAATCAAAGTGTCTTTTACACTGATTTTGAAAAAAAAAGTTTCAACTATTATTAGTTTTTTTTCTGATCCTGTTTGTGCATAATGATATTTATACAGATGATTGTACGTTTACTTGTCATATGTGTGATAGTTACAATAAAAAATATCTTATCAAAAAAATTCTCTGATATTGGTTCATTAGAATCTTGTCACAAAGGAAAGATAGATAATACTGTGCATTCCTAAATATATACGCGTAGAATTAATCAATTAATCATCGCGTTATTTCGCGAGAAACACCACAAGCGATGTAAAATTACTCGTGTCTGTTTTTATGGTGCTGAAATCAATGTTAAATCTTTTGATCAGCCGTCCATTCGCGAATTAATATTCCCGCTAATTGACGTTGAAATGCAATTTCGCGATAATAAGTACTCGCCCAAAAAAAAAAAAGAATCTACAGTAAGACCTTAAAGCTTTAAATGCAAACAGTCACATGTATGGAGGGTATGAAGGTATGCATTTGCGTAAAGGAACAAAATATGAACGAAATAACACATAATCCAAAAGATACTTAACTACCGTATAACGGGTAATTTTTACTGATTCCTGTTGAAATATGGTGATTTTATTTTTAACGCGTTAAATTTTTACGAATTGAGCATGCCCGTTATAATTAAAATCATCAGAGGTGAAGTTCCAGATCAGTGTTTTAGCGTTTTGAATGCGTTAACATACATGTACTTGTTTTAAATGTCTAGAAAACCCGATGTAAAATAAAAACAAAATAGTTCCCTCCCGTGATAACGAGTGTCGATTCCTTAAGGATATGTTTATTCATTTAAATACTTTTATATATCACATGCCCTGAATTTATTCCTTTGTCAATTAATACGATGTTCACGCATCATTATTGTTGCGCACCAAGTGCTCGTCTTCATTTTAATGAAAACAAAGAGAGACAACTCAAGCAATCATGATTAAGTTGACAGAATTACAAGGGACATGGATTGCGATGCATTAAAATGTCGAAGTTTTTACTGGAAGCAAATAAAAAGAAGAAAGGGTCAAAGTCTTGAAAAACGGATATAATTTGAAGACTTCAGTCTGTAATAATTAAGCCATTGTCCCGTAAGAGGAACCAGGTAATTGACGGTGTTTGAATAATTTGTGCATTAATTAAGATTTACTTGTTTGATCCTAATCGATAATCAATTAAAAATTCCCCCAAAATACCATCGAGTGCCAGTACTAATTCTATAGCCTCCAGGTACTTCCCTAAATGGTAATGATAGCATTGAAATACTCTCATAATACGATGTTCATAATTGAGGCGAGGCGTTTTTCACACACTTCTGTGAAATTTTACGCGTTTAAATTTGATGGATTTATAAAACTCGTAAAAATTAGTAAAAATTAGCAGCATGTAAAAAATACCCGTTATTCGGTATTTAGAAGATAATTATCCATATTCTTGGGCATTATGCAAAAATTATAGAATGGATTTTTTATTGTAGCAGCATTCATGTATTTTTTATTTCCACTTGCAATGTAGCAGTCCATCCTTCTCCAATAAAACCGGAAGCCATAACATTGTGTGTGTCTGATTTCATATCACGCCATGTCATGTGGCCATACGCATACCAAATATTATTATCCAACGCAAGAGCTCGAAAGAGATTTTGATCCACATTCCTTCCCTCGTTCATCCAAGACATTGTGAATTTGTTATGACCAAAATAAGGATTGTTAAAATATAGGCAAAATGTAATTCCTAATTCTTTCAGGTCATAGGCAACAATGCCTTTGGGTCCAAATGGAAGAAACTTTGTTTTGTGAAATCCAAGACATGCAAATTCACCTGGCTGGATTACATTTTGCGGACCGCTGTACATTTTCCCATCTTTTTTGTAAACTCTCGGATTTGTTAATGGAGTGTCAAGGTCATTTTTCAGCAAGATGCAGATACAGTGCGCATTCTAAATAATAAAAACTATAAATTTTATGGTTGGAAGTGGGTTGAGATTATTTTTTGTGATATCGTGTTATATCAGTAATTGAATAGGTAAAAAAAATCAACTTTTGACAAATGGCTAAAAGAAACTCACTTTTGAGCTAACTTTGCTGAGAAATTTGCCCAGCTCTACCATCTCTGAGTGTTTGATTCCTGATGCATCTGCCATAACTACCTTTAAAAGAATGATGATAAAAGAACTTCAGCGTAGAGTCGGCTTAGGAAATGAAGAATTAGATTTGTATAGAATTGCAACATAATTATTTAAAAAATAAAAAACAATGTTAAAAAGTTCGCTGAGAAATAATTTTTTTGTTTTTCAGGTGATTAAATCCTGTGAAGCCCGAAGGGCTTCTCAGTAGATTTGATCACGTACCAACTAAAAGTTCTTTTCCCAGTGAAGTTATTAACATTGTTGTGTAATACGTATATTTACATTGGAGACGAATAAATTTCGAGTAAAACTGCATTTAAACGGGCCGCCTTATTGGTATGTTGTGTAGCGCAATGACCTAGAAGTTGTTTGGTCATGAAAGTTCACCCCGCTCCAACATTTGAATGTTTACATTCATGTTTTGCAGTACAGTTCAGGAAATATCTGTATATAGTGAAAGAACAATGATCGCTGCTGAGAATGATCTTACTATTTCATAAGATCTTAAGAACAGACGAGACGTTCCTCAATGATATATGATTTTTTTCCAAGATTTTGTCATTGAAAAATTACTACATCAACGTATTTACTCACAAAAAATTGAGGTACCTTACCAGGCATTTGTGCGAGATACCAGAGGATGACATTTCTTATATAACCCTTTAGGGAAAAAATATGTTTGCCAGAATCACATTTTTAGTGTTTCAAATTTTAAAAACAATTAAAAACCACTTTAGAAATCATAAAGTTATTAAAATTTTGTATATTTTTCATACTTTATGAAGATACACAAAACACATATTTGGGGAACGTATCGTCTGACTTTAAAATATTTGAAGTCAAAAGCGGTGGTATCGCCTGTTTAAGTTTACATTACTCTAAAGGAATTTCAGCTTAAAAAGGTATAAGTGCAGTTTTAGGATAATTATAGTATTCAAACCTTATTCATATCAAAAGAAGATTTATTGTACATCTCGTGATTGAAAAATATCCGTATCGATTATCATTTTATCTTTACATCGGTTTTGTTCCAAAACATGTTGCACCATGACAGAAATATGTAGACAAAACATCATCTCGCTCTGTGATTTGGTCACGCTATGACCTCTGACCCCCACCCCCACCCACCCCATAAAATTCACACAATGAACATATTTACTCTTCAAAATTTTCATCTAAGAAAGATATTTGCAACTGTAAATATTTGAATTTGAACACAATAAAAATATTTTTACGAACTATTTTAATGGCTTAAATTAAGAAAAATATTAGGGAACTATTATTTCTATTTCATCATTTTTTGAACATACATTGTCCATTTGAATGATTAACAAAACTAGCAATTAAATGTGCATTAAAGAATTATCATGATAACGCTTTATTTTCCTCGCACGTGATGATGTCATGACAACAAGAAATAAGTATTAACAAATTAACAAAGACAGCTCATTAAAAATAATTTACCATGCATACATACAGTGTTTGTGCAAGATTATGGCAAGAGGATATCTTTAAACTAGGAGGGTTGTCCCTAAAGTTCATGGACAAGCTTAAAATTAAATAAAAGTTTTGTCATTGATATTTATCATTAGCATATTTCTAATCCTTTACTGAATGGGAATTGAAAAATGTAAAATTTTATTCAATTTCAAATGTTTAATTACAATTATGGCTTCATGATTAGACTTAGAATTGAGACCCGGAGCCCCGCAAAATTTTAATTAAAAAATCATTTATCACTTTGTAAATTTCATTTGTATTTTTTGAAATTCTGCAAAAATCTGGAAGAATTTCATATTATGAGGTAGACAGAACTTATCACGTCAAACCTGCAAAATGTGAACGTTCAAAGTTGCAAAATGGCTGAGCAATCAAAGTTAGAAAATAGTAAGACTGGATCGGAATTGTTAAAAAAAGGGACGTTTTCGGAATAGGTGGGGCAGTGAGCATAAGAAAAACACCTACAGAGACCAATACCTTCTGTAAAGAATCGGGAAAACATAGTAAAAAAGCCGTTCTTTAGAATTTAAGTGGCATATAATATTTTCGGACGGAAGGAACAGTTTACATGATGACATGCGTGAAGGAAAAACCATCATTCCGAGATTTCAGTGCTGTAAAAAATTTATTTCTTAACGTGACTTTGCCGAATTCCGTAAAAAAATCGTCTTTAGGTTGAATGATTGCAGGATATGGGTCAAGCATTGTTAAATATTATTTCACGTATGAAACCTGAACATTTTGTGCACATTTTATGACTGGTTAAAGCGACATAAGAAATGCATTGATTTAAACGGTGGCTATGTTGAGAAAAGTGACATGTGCTCGTATTAAGCTTTTGCGTCGGGTAACGTCAAGAATTTTCGTTTTAGTGCTCCGGGTATTAGTGTGTGTTTTTTTGTATCTGATGAAAATATTACTATTTGTGCTTTGTTTTTGTTGAAAACTCGCTATTTCATAAAATGAAATATGAATTTAATGACAATAATAGTTTCACATATTTTATCACTGTTTGTCAGTAATTATTAATGTTGTCCACGAACTTTACGGACAACCTTCGTATTTTCATCATAATCAAAATTGTATTTACCTGGTAGATGTTTATAAAATTATCCCTGCTTTTCCTTTTGCTTGGAATGGGAACGAGGGTTGGCCCAGAAGAATGCGAACTTTTTGAATATTTCAAATACTATTAATACAAACTAAAAAATATGTTCATACAATACATAATAGCCTTCCGTTTGGAATGAGCGAAGGTTCGGCTTTAACATTTTACCCGTAAAGAAAATACATCATTAAAACACCTTTAAAAAACTATCAGTTTTGACTAATGTACAAAAGCTTTTAATCACTAAATAGAGTAAGAAGAGCTTGCAGATTTGGACGATGCTAAGAATTCGTCAAGAACTGTATCTTTTGTTTGCAGAACAAACGGCTTGAGGGAATTTATTGGATACGAGGTATAAAATAGAGGTAATTTTGGCCTTCAAGTCAAAAGGAGTTACTGTATATGTCTGCATTATTCCCAAAGGTCCACCATTATGCAATTTCAGACATAAAACAAATGATGAAGGATTCCGTATTTTTTTTTTAGATGAGACTCAGCAATGGCAACACTATTAGTTTACATGAATCAAGAAACAGACTAATTAAACATGATCGAGTTGAATTTGACCAAGTGACCCCGGATTGAGAGTCCTGATATGAGTCGGAGATAGCGAAGACTGACCCCCATTTATTCTAGAGTAAAGATTGAGATTTCACAATGTCATTACTATTTATTAGAATGCGCATTATGAGAAAATGACATGTGTTCACAATTAGTAATATGAATGGAAAAATTTACAGGTATGGATAATTAAATATACTAAATGGCTCTTTGCATTGATATTTTGGCATGGACAACAGATAATTGCACAATGTTATTGTAAGAGATTTACAGTTCTTGATACAAAGCACTCTGTAGTCTTTATAATAGCCTTTTTTAAAAAATCTTTTTCTGGTCCGGTGAATTTTTCAATGTTATAGTATCATTTATGATTATTACTGTATTTATTTCTTCTCTTTACTAGACCATCATCAGTTCCTATTTTTAAGATTTATCAAATACAGTAATCAAATCTATTCACATGCTACATGCACATTTATTAAATATTTATAAATTCAACATATATATATGTCTTGCTTACAAGTAGCTGAGGGTCCCAGAAGATGAAAGCGTTGCTTTTAGAAAGTATGTAATTTCTATGCCAAAACTGACAAAATCATTCAGTATTAAATTTTTGCATGCCCTTAATTTGAATACCACATTGACAAATAAAACGCCTTTAATTCTTTGTTCAAGGTTTAGAAACATGTTTGCATTAATTCAATTTAAACAATATTTTATTCACAGATGTTTGCACTGGATTTAGGTAAGTTGTATTTGTATTTTAGTCGAAAAATTATTTTTTCTTTCAAGTTCCTTTATAATATTAAATTGTCTGTTTATTTTTGAAGTTGAAAAGTGTACTTTAAGGAAATGCATGGAATTTGATATTATCATTTGCATTGAGTTTATGTAAGCTTTATTTGTAATTTACTTGTAAAATCATATGGCCTTCCAAATTTCCTTAGTTATATCTTATCGTTTATTTATTTTTGAAGATGAAATGTGTATTTTGATGGGATTGCATGAAATTTGATATGTACTTGATACTTGTACATGTAGTACAAATAAGAAAGAAAGACCATCGGTTTTAAAGTATTAAAAGTAATTTTGACAAGATAACTTTTTAAAAATTCTTCCTTGCTTTAAATTATAAAAACAATCAAATTGATTTGAATGATTGATCTTTTCAAATGTACAGAATTTTACGCAGAGAAACTCACACTTGGTATAAGACATCACGATAAGATTACAAAGTGTCATAGCGAAATTTTGATAAAATTGTACTTTTTTTAAAAAAATTTAAATCAAACGCGTTCTACAATGACACTAGTCAACATGAACCCGAATGTCTCATTCGACAAACGTTTTTATATACATAGAACACAGTTCTGTGGCCTTCTCAGGAATAGAAATGTCATTTAACCAAATAGCTAAAAATCATAATAAAAAAGTACACTTACTCAGAATAGCTCGAGTCTGGCTTGTCGTTAAATCTTATAAAAAGGGGAAAATGTATGTTGAGCTGTCTAAATCACAACTGCTCTGGTCAATTGCTACCACTAGTCTGATTTACATGTATGGATAGCACAGGATTTTAAATCGACATCACAGAATGCAAATAGAAGTAAGAACTAGGAATCAGTAATTATTGTGAGCATGGTGTATACGTATTTGTTCTGTAAATACATTTACAAATGCCTACAGAAAAAAAGGTTAATTTTTTTCTGAATCAGAGTTTTATTGACTCGATCTCACTATCATATACTTTGACTGTATACTACTAATTTTACGCATAACTTTAAATACATCAATCATACAGGAGGAACATCTGCATTATTTACACTAAGTTGTACATGTAACATGTTTAATAAAACATATTCATATCCCATTGAAAAAAATGATGTTTTCTAATAAGTTTGATAAAATGATTATTTCAATCAACATATTAGAGGAATATAATATGCTATATTTCCTGGAATGGAAGCACTTGCAGTATATTTCCTTTTTTTTTTTTTTTTTTTTTTTTTGGTTAAATTACATAGATTACTGAACATGATGACTAAGATTATTACACAATAAAATATGTTCAAATCAACTTTTACTTCAAGGTGCCAAGTGCACTGCGAAGGAAAAATTGTGTCTCGTATATTGAAAACTGAATACAAAAGATAAATCTATTCAATCAAATCTTTAGACACTGTAGATGGATTTTACAAGTTAATTTAGTAGGCAACGCTTGTTCTCGTCATAGAGTCTTGGACATTGCTAATACATTAAGCATGGTGAACTTTAAAAATCCACTAAGCTTGAAACGGCGTAATCGTTTACGTTTTCTCTTCTATTTCAACCAAGCCCTTGTTTCCATCAGTTCTTCTAGTTACTGGCGAACAGTTTTAGTATCTGTTTTGAAACTCGTTTTTTAGGAGTTTTTTTTTTAAATTTATTTTCGAACCATTTGAAAACACGTATATACGATGCATATCTCTTAATTCAATATTTTGTCAAAATGAACACTCGTAAAAAAACCCGTTGATTTTCAATTCGTCACAATAACAACATTTACAGCATATAAGAGGTGGGAAAATATTGCAATTGCAGCAATAACAACAACACAGCGGCGTCTCATGCACCTTATAAGGTTTCTTATCTCAAGCATTGTGATCTTTTCCACTCCTGCTGCAGGGCAAAGATCAGTTCTGCTGCATTGTTGACGTTATATCGTTATATTAAATGATGACCAAGAATTCCTAAACGTGTTCAATTGGTGACTAATCTAGCGATCTCGCGAGCCAATCAAAGATCTTACCATCATTCTGATGAAGGACAGCTTGTGTGTCTTGCAGTATGCGGACGGGCATTATCCATGCAAGGTGGGATTGTTGAGTTAATGACGTTGAGTTAGTGGTACTGCTGTGAGAGGTTTTCGAGTTCGAATATTGGCTAAACCTATCGGGTTTATAACACTTTGTCCACATCTCCTCAGTCCAGTTGCACGGCGTAATTCGTGTGCAACTTTAGAAGCAGCAATGACACGCTTACATCTCGACGTTGTAACAGTAAAACGACCTTGCCCAATCGTCGTTTTTCGTAGACGTCCTGAGCGCCGACGATCAGTAACATGTCAAGCGGTCCGGGATCGGTTAAAAAGTCGACATATGGTGAACGGATGCTCAAGAAAGTGTTCAACATCTTTGTGAACAACAGGCGTTACTTAGCATCTATATAGTCGTTCGACGTTTATTTTTGAAAAGTCTTAGACGTTTCCCAATTGGATGTTTTTGCAATTTTTCACCGGTTTTCTTTTATAAGCGTGCTCGAAGGGCTTTTTAAGTTAAAAAAAAAATTCTTCCAGGAATATGATGTGCGTTTGAGCATAACCTATTGTATTGTTGAATTGTTATAACGTTGGACGAAGCGGTTTTCGCGCGACAAGTTAAAAAAAGTATGTCTTTTTTTTAAACCTTTTTTTATAATGATTTTAAGTAGAAACAAAATAAAAGTTTCGAGAAAAAAAAATTAAAATTGTACCAATGGCTAAACTTATTTTGCTCAGTATACATCTCATCTACAAAGAATGGAAATGACCAGTTTAGTTGACAATACATCACCGATTATTTAAAGGTCAAGCTGAAGGTCCCAATACGTGTTTTAATGCGCCCAGATCGATAGATGGGTCGTATATTGTTTTTGTCCTTCTGTCTGTTTAATTTAGCCGTCCATTCAGCTGTCTGTTTGTCTTGCCTGGTAGTACGGTGGAAAACAGTCAAGATGTAGAAAGTTATGAAATACCTGTTTGTGCAAATGGGGACCTGCGTACATTAATCAGATTAATTATTGGTCAGCTTCTAAGGAGAGAATCAGCTGTGTCTGTGATTTATGTTGTGGAAATTATTCTAGTTAACCTATTTCGGTGGAGGCACAGAGGGTTTTTGGCAGAACTCGTCACACCCTGAAGGGTTGGTGTTCACCTCGACAACCCTTTCTGAGGCATTTGAAACACGGGGACCCCCTTCGCCCATGCACTGGAGAAGTATTAAACTCCAGTCACATTTCCAAAAACGACCAACGGCCGACGGTTTTTGAAGCAAAAATGGAGTTCTTCGGGTGACAGTCGGCAGTTCATCGGTCGTTGTCTTGCCCGAATTTGACATATTTTTTGTCGGCCGACCAATTTTGTGTCTATCGGTCCAAGTTATAATTTTTTCTGCGTCGGTGGCCGATTTCTTCAATTGAAGTTATCCGTCGCCCAACGTTCGATCATCGTCCGACCATCGGCGATCAGTTTATGAAGTCGGTCGTCCGTCGTTCGACAATAAGTGTGTCCAAAATTTCGACCGACGGTTAAAATCAAACTGTAGCTCAGAACTCGATGATCGGGCGACGATTGGCCGACTTGTGAATATTTAACCTATGAAGGATACATAACACAAACAAAATTTTAATGCATGGATTGATATATATTTTTTGAACTGAAATAACATTAATAATTAATCCGTAAGATATTATGAAAATCTTAAGTATTCTTTGCTGCTTAGATATGCGCCATTTGTCGTTTTTTATGCAATTCTTTACAAAATTTTGCACACATATTCAACATAGAGTCACAATCTTACAAACTTCTGTCACTTTGCGTTGCAAACATTACTCACGTCACTTATCTGAATATAGATCTATGAAAAATATTGCTGATTTCTAAAGAAAAAAATTGTTTATTTATCCAAGTCATAGGTGTTCCTGGGAATTAATGTGACTGCTCCTTGTCGCCCGATACTCATGTCGGCCGATCATGTTCTATCAGCCGACAAGACCAGAAAAAATTATTCGCCCGATCATCGGTTTAAATGTGACCTAGGCATTAGGAATGCACGGACTGTGCATTCCCATCAATTAAGAGCAGTATTGCTTTTTGTCAATATAACAAAGCAAATAATGTTTGTATGTTAACATAGAAGCAGCTTTAAAATAATTATGTATTCATATGACATTTTGGATTAGATACAGGATAATGGCGGTGCAGAAGTGCTAATCATTTATATAATATATAAATGGTGCCTGTTTTGGAGGGTAACAGTTGAAATTGACACCCCTAGGAGGTTGACAATGGTTTTCCGAGGGGTGTCAATTTCAACTGTTACCCTCCAAAACAGGCACCATTTATTTTATTATACTGAATGTCTTCTTGATTTACTATGTCAGCAATACAAATCGTCGATCACCTTTTCGTTCACGTTTAGAAAGCTTTCAAACTCCCCGCTACTTCGAAAAAGATTTACTGACCTCTTTATTGTTTATTTGATACTCTACGAGTCCTTTATAATCTTAATTTTCGTTATTTCTGCACTCGCAAGCATTTTCGTCTGTCGTTTATTGTATTCAAGTAAGCTACATCGGACGCAAGCTTTTATTGACGTCAAGTTTATTCCGGTTCTTTCAAACGAGCAACTGACGTTTTGAGAATTCTACGGTGAACCGTACACGCATAATTTCCACGCATGTGGCATTACCGTTGTGTTACCCATTGTCACCTGTGTTGCTAAGGCGGAGGGTAATAGAACAGATTGTAAACTGCGTCTAAACCAATCAGATTTTAGTATTTAACATGAAAGTATAATAATTATATTTGTTTACACATATGAGCCTCACAGTTACCACATCATTGGTTCTCCTTATCATGACTTGTCCTTATGATGTTCAGTAAAGCATTTATGTATAACTGTTCAGTATGACAGTTTTTACTCACTTGTTGATGATGTTCGGTAAAGCATCACCCTATAAATTGCTCACTGTAGAATTAAACATCACTCAATAAAACCTCAGTATAGCATGATGACTCCATAAATGCTTAGTATAGCATTATAACATCACTCAATAAATGCTCCGTATAGCATTATAAGATCAATCTATAAATGCTCAGTATAGAATTATAACACCATTTTATAAATGCTCCGTATAGCATTATAACGTCACTTCATAAATGCTCTGTAAAGCATTATTAAGTATCAGATAAATGTGCTTTAACATATCAGGAAAGATTACGTATAAGTAGAATTTTTAGCGAGGATTTAATTTTGGCATTTTTAGCGAGGGTGCTGACATCGCTAAAATTGAATATCGCTAAAAATTAATCGCGTATTACTTGTAATAGCTTTTAAAGTTAGCATTTTAAAATCGCTAAAATTAGTTCTCGCTAAAAATGAAATACTAGATTTTAGGTAGAAATCGCTAAATTTGCGTCTCGCTAATAAAATTTCCACTTATATGGTAATTAATTGTTTTGTTTAATTGTATTATTTTTTGTAATAATTACAAAACCCAGGTGTACATTAAAATTTTAAAATTTAACTCAAAAGAAAATAAAAAAAATCTTCTTTATTAATTTAATGTTTGGATTGCTGAATTTCAATGAAATTAATTATGAATACTAGTATCATATTTGTTTAATTCAGAAAGCATATCACGATATAAGGTTTCATGAAATTTAATTTCTTGTATTTTTTGTTTTGTTAATTTATCAACTGATTGTTATATTTTAGGCTATTTTGAGGAAGTAAATTATAAATGACACCAGTTCGATCTGAACCAGTCATAGTCTTCTGGTCACAATAGCCTTGTGCTCTATGTTATGATAGAGTAAACCAAAAAAAGCAATTTGACAAATCAAAGCAAAAATAAAGTTTTGAAATTGCTATGAAAAAATTCACAGCAAGTAAAATGCTAACTAAAGGGAAGACTGTTGGTATCCTTATAAAGACTAATTTGCTATTAAACATGACAATTAATTGTGTTTGCATATCAGATGTAAAGTCTATATAAGATTGAACCAAAAAGGGACCAGCTATTCAAATTGGGGAAAAAGGGGGTAAACAGAAGATATGATGGAAACAACAATTATTAGAATAATAATTGTATTCATGTATTTGATACAATAATTTGTTTGGAGGTTCCCAGTAACATTTAATAGGATGTTAAGTTGTGAAAAATTTCAAATCCACGCCTTGCCTGATGATTAATTGTAATAAGTGTAAGGTCATGTGATGGCACGGATGTGATTTACATGTCACATTTTACATGGATGTGACTTGCATATCACATGTTTTGATATTGATTTGATGTGCCATCTTTTTGCTAATTTTTTCATATGGTGTTTTGATTGTTTCTATTCATTTTTGGGGGATCAGACATTATCATATTTTACGTAACTGATGAGCAAAGCTTGTAAATCTGATCACCTTCTTGTTTGTTAAGTTGTTCACATTTATACCGTCATTTTAATAAATGACATTATTCATCATCATGGAAGTGTTTTATTTGACTTTTACAAATTAGAAAAAACAATCTGCGGTGATCCTGCCTGTAGACATTAGAAGACATAAAATAACAATTATTAGAATAACAATTGTATTTATGTATTTAAGGCGATAATTTGTTTGGAGGTTTACAGTAACATTTAAGATGGTAAATTGTGAAAATTCTCAGTTCCACGCCTTGCCTGATAGATTAATTTTAATAGAAGGTGTAAAGTCACGTGACAGCTCAGCGAGTCATTCATACTCGCGCGCTGACCACCGTTTACATGAGACACGCCTATTTTGAAGATTCACCTCCACCCCAGCATTCCTAACCCTTAATATGATGATTAATGTGACTTGTAAAATAATATATTTTATTATTTTTTTCACTCAATTGTTTTACTGCTTCTATGTATTTCGTTTTGATTACTATCTTTTTGCTAACCTTTTCTTTTGAGATTCTGATTGTCTTTTTGATGCACCATCTTTTTGCCAACTTTTTTCTTATGATGTTTGCCTATTTAGTTTTGTTGGGCCATCTTTTTCATATGTTTTGATTGTCTTGTTTTACAGATACTTTTTTCTATTCATTTTTGGGGGGATCAGACATTATCATATTTTACGTAACTGATGAGCAAAGCTTGTGAATCTGCTCGCCTTCTTGTTTGTTAAGGGTTTCACATTTATACCGTCATGTTAATAAATCAAATTTTTCATCTCCATGGAAGTGTTTTATTTGACTTTTACCAAATTAGCAAAAACAAGATGCGGTGATCTTGCCTATAAACATTAGAAGACATAACATTTGTTGCGAATATGACATTAATCAATGTTTATGAAAATTGTCAATCAACATTCTTGATGGCGAAGGGCTCTTGCAAACAATTTTAGGGACTTTATTATATATAATTGTAGAAGGAAGGAAATAATAAAATAATTTATAGGGAGATGCATGTGCGTTAGTTTGACGCCATGTGCGACGAAACAGAAGTCACAAACATCTCGGCTAGTTCCACAATAAACTGAAATAGCAATATTTTAACGTATCTTCCTCAGTAAAAGATCTTCGAGAGTTGTTCTTTTTTGTCTCATTCTCGCTTAAAATGTAGAAACGTTGGCGATTACTGAGTATGGATGTCGTGACACTCGCATTCTAACATTCTAAGCTTTTCCAGAGTCTGATTTTCAAATTTAATGTATCATAAGGTCCAAAGTCTTCAAATTGACCGTTATTGATATTTGAATCATATTTGTTTTGCAAGCGTAACCCTGGTTTATTTTCTCGTGTTAAACAGCTAGTTGGGTTACTCATCTGTATCTCTGGAGATGGTTTTTCTGAATCTGCGAAAAAATATAAATATGCAAGTGCTTCAATAAATTTGAATATTTAATATAATTACATGTATATAGATAAAATCTTTCACCTAACAAGATTTGGTGTTACAATATAAACAATGTTACCTTGACTATCTTGGCAGCGTTTTGATGTGCGCTTCCTGTTTAGAAATAAAGATTTTACTCACATAAAATGCATTTTTTACAAATTGTGCAAATTTTCAAGAAGGAAATGAATATTTGTTTGTTTTGGTTAATGTTAGCAAGAAAATAAAAAGTAGCAAAACTGTTGAAAAGTTTTTCTGTTAATTATCATACATGTATACATTATCTTTTCTGATATACTTTAATTACTTTAATTATACACAATTTAGTTATTCACTCTCCTCATCCGTCAATTTCTGTAAAAACATTGGTCATTTTTTCCAATCAAAGTATGCATTTGTAAACTGACAGGAAATTAATGTTACAAAAATAATTTAGTTTGCAAGTAATATTGAGTCGTCAAAACTTTTGATGCTGCATGTGTATTCTCAGCTCTGACAATTTATCATACGTGTAATATTTGATGAAATTTTCTAAAGAGAAAACTACTTATATAAATTCTAAGCAAGAAAATGTATTAACTTGATAACGCTAAGATTAAATGTAAATGCTGAACCTACCTTAGTTTACAATATATAAGCATAAAAACTGTAAAACCAACACTGCAGGCTATAGTCACCGATAAAGCTAACCAAACATTGCCTTGGTTGAAGAAATGTACGTGGGTCCTTGTCGATGTATCAGCAGCATTGTATGTAATATTCTCATCATGACCTGGTTTTAAGAGAAGAAAACATTAAGGATCATCATATTTAATGGGACTTATTGAACATCATACATGTAAAAACAATTGTGTCTACGGGCTTTAAATCAAACAATACATGTTAAATTTAATAAAATGATTGTTAGCTACTACCGGTTTTCAAATATAATAACGATATTCAAAAAATAAAGCTTTTATTACTTCATGAAATCATCACTGTTGTAGTTCACTGTCTGTGAAGTAATTATCTACTCATGCGCATTGAATATCTGCATGCCTCTGAGTTTGTGTGACCAAAAACTAAGGGCTGATGTCATTTATCTACTGTATAATTAGTGTTAATTTCCCTCATGCGTGAATAACCATTTTAAGTATATCTTTACTGAATGTTATATGAAAAGTATTTATTGCAGTTACTGTAAGTTGTCTTCTGATGTAAGGTAACACATTATACTTTTGTGTACAATGTGCACACATGCATTACATATAGTACCTTCCCAACTGTGATTTTTCATGATTAATGTATTGTTAATTTACAACCAAAATACATTCAGATATTTTTCATACTAAAAATCGGCTTTCTATTCCTGCGCTTTTGAACTGTAATCAAATGATACAAAATAGCTTTATCCGGTATTATTTTGAAATGGATTTAGGAGGACATCATTAGAAGAGCATGTGGCATTATGTAGATCATTAAAAGGTTATTAAATCGTTAAAACCCTGCAGGAAATACAAGAGAATTAAGCTAAAATGTGGGATGCATAATTTGCCTTTAGAAGCGTTTTCCCTACAGATTAAATTTATAGTTACTTTTAAGCTATGTAATCAATGTTTACTAATCAATAATGTTAATAATTTAGCTCCATTTTGATGTCATTGTTTTAGAGAGATATATTTCAGTATGTACACAGTGTACACATAATATATATATATTGCATATAAGATAATATGTATACCAATTGTATGATTGTGTGTATTATTTTAGAATTTTTGAAGCATTATTTATGAAATTATACCTGTACAAAAAACTAGCATTCCTACAAAAAGCATGACATTATAAAATAAAACTCGCTTACTTTCATTTGGAGCACACCCAGTAGAGGGGTAACATGGTGTACAGTTATTACATGATTCTCTACAAAGCTTTCCATAAAAATTAGGAGGGCATGGAATGCAGTTAACAGCATGCGTTCCTGGCCAACATTCTTTAAAATAAATTTTACAAATAAATAAACACTTCAAGTACAGTCAATAAAAAGGACATGTTTACTTATCTGCTTGTTTGTGTTTATTACTATAAATTATTATACATGTATTTTTATTAGCGAGATTTTGCTAGTTAAGAAAGCACAAAAATATACCAATAAAAAAGGATCCCTCTCCTAAAATGTTATTTTTTATTCCAGCTTCAAGTTGTTCAAAGGCTAAATTGAAATACCCTTGCAAGCTTCGCCAACTTTGCGGTAGTTTTCACAGCATATCAAGGGTTCGCTAAACAAAACAATTAACGTGTTTAAAATAATTAAATCGCAATGAATAAGCAAAACAACAATAACCACCTGAATATTAGCCTCCTGACCATTTAACTGACGTGTATAATTTCTTCCTTCAAATGTTAGCATTATACATGTATAAGAAGTTCAAATTGCAAGTTTTTCAGGACATCAAGGGTTTGCTAAACAAAGCAATTAACGTGATTAAAATGATTGAATCGCAATGAATAAGCAAAACAACAATAACCTGAATATTAGCCTCCTGACCATTTAACTGAGGTGTATAACTTCTTCTGTCAAATGTTAGCATTAATTACATTTATTAGCAGTTCAAATTGCATTTTTTTCAGAACATACATATTTAATGTTACTAAATGTACATGTATTTATTCAGAGTTACTTACCTGTCATTTGAACAAACTCCTGTAGTATTTGCAAACAGTCCAATCCCATTTGATAACAGAGCAATGATAATGCAGTAATCCATTATCAAATAAATTTTTGGTAATATTGTAAGAAACTTCAAGCTTTGAATACTTATACATGTATTGCAACAAAAACAATCCACAATATTTACGTTCAGGAAATTTCCCTTCAATTTCCTTGAACTCGTTTAAAAACTATTTCATGCACAAATGAAAATAATATGCAATGCAAGCTTGGAAAAATCTACAAAATAAGTTCTTTTCAGACACTTGATATCATTTCCCTCATTTTTTGTCAGCCGTTTTATTTAAAAAATTCAAATAATCTAAAACAAGGAAGTTGTTCAAACATATATATATTAAATAAAAAGAAAATAAAGTATTATCTTTATCGCTCAATTTTCATAAAACTGAATTTTGAATGAATCTGCAATGAAAATTTAATCCACATAAACTGCCAAAAAGAAGTTTTGTCCAAAAACAAAGTATTGACGAAAGCAAACACAGTATATCATCAATGCTAAATTTTAATCATTGTCAGGTCTTTGTTGTCTCATTATCTTCATAGCTTTTTCTATAAAAGGAAAGTACCCAGTCTCTAAAGTATAAGATTTAAATCAATTTTTGTGTGGCCCTTGACTCTTACCCTACAGCAAACCTGTCACCCCCACCCCTTTTTCAAGATTCCTGGATCCGCCGTTGTCATAAATAAAGATTTTTTTTAAACGAACTGGTAAAGGAAATCAAAATTCAAAAATCACGAAAAAGAAGCATTGCTCTTCGCAACAAGATATATAAGGACGCTGGCTCTGAATCCGTGGGAAACGGATCAGAAATAAATACATGCTAAAAAAATTATACACGTAATATTTGAAGTAAGAAATCGAATGCAATCAATAATGCGTACTTTTGTGTTTTAGATTCTTATTTGCCCAAAGAGCTTCAATACTAATTTATTTGACCGAAGTATAAAAAATAATGACATAAAATGTCAATATGTCTTACGTGATTTTAAGTCTTTCAAATACCACTTTTATTTCTTATCATTTGATTATGATTTTCAATAATAATACAAAAATGAAATGAAACTTTCTATCACTTTACTATTAAAATTACTCATCAACAACAGAGCGGAGGAATATATTACAGCAACGGTGCTGAAAATCAAAATGGCTTTAGGCCTAACAAAGACATTACGTTCTCGAATATTGTAGTGTCATTACCAACCTTACCAACAATAATTTACAGTTCTTTTACAAACCTGTTGTGTTTACTCATCATGTTTTTCTATATCCCAATGGGTATATTTCCACGGTAAGATATCTAGGTTCGAAAATTTAAAGGAATGCTATATACTACTAAAATATCCTTACTACTCTTTCTATAGGTCAAAGACATTTTGGATTTTAATTGCGCATTAAATTTTTCTTCATTTGAATTTCAAACCGAACATATACATATGTATAACAACCTGTTTATGCTGTAAAATCTAAAAAAAAAAATCCTTCCTTAGTTATGTATTGTGTTTCTCCAATTATTCGTTTCCAAAAAATAACAGATTAATGGCATTTCACCGCTTTGGTAGCATAAGCACAGCTGAGCTTTTGTCCATGCCAGTTATTTCAAAGTCAAACTTTTAACATATACATGTTAAACATTCAAAGAAGTTCCGGCTGCTAAGTGTAAGCGAACTCTAGATTCTATTGAAAAAGTAATCAAAGAATTTCTTTTCCAAACAGAATCAATTCTTTTAATAGAAATTATATGTTTTCAATATCATATAACATATCACAGAAATACGTACAGGGTGTCCCAAAGCATATGTTACACTTTTAATCATCTATTACTTTATCAAACAAAAAGCATTCACAAATATATTTTTTCAACATCCAACGTATTAGCATGCATTCACAAAGATATTTTGTCAATATTTAACGTATTAGCATATATTTTATCTGACAAACTTTCGAGAAATTCTGTTCAAGAGTCATGTAATTATGATGTCCTAAGGACTTCACCATATTTTTAATATGGAACCTTCATGTGAAGAGCTAGTAGAAATTGTAAAACTTTTCTATCGGTCTAAAATTTGCTATTTGAGTCATTAGTACAATGAGAAAACAACATCCTGTTATGAAAGTGCTCAACAGAATACTAATTTACAGATTTTTGAAGGAGTTTAAAGATAAAGGCACCATAAATGTCACATGACTTAATTCCGGTATTAGAAGACCAAGAAAAGCCCGATCCAAAGAGAACATTAATACCATTGATAGAGTTATTACTGGAACTTTACAAAAATCCCTAAGACGGGTCCTGTATAAACAATAAAACACCTGTGGTTAATCTAGTAATCATAAAATACCCAAATTTGATTTTTAAATCGATTCCTTACAAGATAAGTGTAATGCAGCATTTGAAAGAGACAAACATTAGAAGTTGTTTATAGTTTGCTAACTGGATTTGAATTTGACCCGACTCTGAAAATTTAACAGATGCATGATTTTTCGATGAAGGCCACTTCCATTTCAACCATGTTGTGAAAGAAAATCTTAAATTCCATTGTTTGGTGAAACCCAAGTTTAATGTTGGAAAATTTCTGTACTGTTAGAATGTTAGATTTAAAGCTTGGTGAATAAAAACTTCAAGAATTGTGTTCAAACAATGTTAATTCAAAGGTACGTCATTTGGAACATGTTGTAAAATGATATATGTTATTCTAAAGAAAAAATATTGATGATTAATAAGGAAACTGTGACAAATGTATGCTTCACAAAAAAGTTAAAACAATTTCGTTATATATTTTAAATTTCAATATTGAAACTTGAGGCATAAAATTTTTATAACGGTTCAAAAGTGTAACATATGTTTTGGGACCCCCTGTATATCTATAATACAATATTTAGCATATTTAATTTTACTTTGAATGTTTTTTTTTTTTTCATACAGATGTCAATATAAACAATTAAATGTCTTTTATTGTTTGTTAGTACGGGAATATTGTAGAAAAAATAAATAACCCGCTTTTTAATTACCCAAAAGAGCCATCGAATATTGATTTAAAAATTTCCATTATTTTTTTGTTAAAAAACAAGTGAAAAAGATTTACATGTTGACAGTATTTGGACAATGCCTTTTTTATCAAAACACCAAGTATGATATTGACTGGGATCGATACGTATAAGCATTTTTGTATTTTTTAATTAAATATATTGGTACTACTAGTTGCGGTACTGATTCTTCTGAAAAACACTAGGCTTTGCTCTTCAAATCCAATATGAGAAATCACGAAGTCATCAGCTATAAAAAAGACTTGTGCATTGATTTCTTTAAATAATGATTAATACAAATATTAGTATTAAAATGCAAGGAAGATATTCAACAAAAGTATACGAGGGTTGTTCAATACCAAAAATTCAATTTCATATGTATGCAATGGCATAAAGATGAATCATATATTGGTTGCCTGTCAATGAAAATTTCATTTCAGCAATAATATTTGCAGTATGTAGGCAGAGATAAAAAATCAACACACAATCGTTCATTTATATTAATCTATCCGTTCCTAATAAGGTGCGATGATAACTCCACTTTCGCATTTAATAATTATTATACTCATGGTACTGAAACTGTCATAGTTTTTCCTTGTGTCTTGTGGTTTGGGTCATTGCAGCTGTTATCCGACTACGGTTTTATTTTTTTTTCGTAGTAAATTATCTGAGGAACTTACTCATGTTTTATGAGGGCGTAATGTAAGCATTGATTTAAGTTTTTTTAACCTACCATGTAATGTCGGAAAATAAAAAAAAAAAAAGCGATATCAACAAAAATACATATGTAAGTTTTGGTATTATCTATCGACCTAACTATAAAAAGTATGATGTCATAATGTTTTCCGAATCTTCGTGTTTTTTTTTTCAGCCATAATTCAAAACTGGGAATGAATGTAGTTTTAATAATATTTGTCATTTGATCTCCCAAAGTTTAAAGGTAGCGAATCTACCAAAACAATTAACTTAAAGCAGTCTATAATTTACTGTATTTAATTGTAATTACTCGTAGTATAAATCATTTCAAAAGAAACAGAGAAAAAAAAATCGTTTACCTGTGAGATTCCAACACTGATGCGTAAATCCCTTTTTTTTATGAGATTCTATTTCTTTTGATCACTATTTCACGTACATTACAGACCATTCAGGTATAACATGTATCGCCTGACATAGACTATCTACCATTCAAAATCTTCCTGTGCAATTTACACGAAAACGCTCGATCCATTTTTACAAAACATATTTTCTGCGTCTTTCAGCCTTCTAATCGTTTTCCCGTTCACTTTCCATTGTTTTTTCAGGGCGCAGTATAAAATAAATTTGGTCTGAGCTTTCCCTAGTTCGGCCAAGTCAGTGGCGTTTTCTGGCCCATTTTAATGATTTTTCGGTTAAATCTAAGTGGTAATTACTGTAAATTTGCATTATCTCCCTTTACAAAATTGGTTTATTTCTCATCTTGATATCCTGTGTCTGCTAAAAATTATATGTCATTGTTAATAATACTTTTGAGAATTTCAGACAAATCATTAAACGTCACAAAGGTGGCAACACACGACAAACTGTTTTACAGACTTTTTACTCATTGAAGGAGGATAAGATAAGGTGTTCTAGCGTTGAAAGGATTATGGAAAGAAATTAGCCAGTTGATGGGTAACCGGGGTATCAAAATACTTATTGCATTATAATAAATGCTTTTATCTAGTCGCTGCTTCGCGACGTTTCACGACGTATTTTGCCTTCTTCAAAGACTACAACCTTAGTATTCAGAAAATGATTTGTATTAACGAATCAAAACATTAGGTCAGAGTTTGGAATTTGATATATTGTCGTTACACGAATGTCAAGAAGTTTTATATTGGTTCTGTAAATATGATTTCAGATATTATAAGAAATAGGCATAAATATAAGAGATGCATTTAAAATTATTAAACATTAAACTTAAAAAAAATCTGTCAAATGAAGCTTTCAGGAAGTTTGATTGAAATAACTGATAAACAGAGCACTATACTTCATAAATGTAAAACATGAAATTTTCTGAAAAACGAAAATCTGATATCTTAACTAGTGACGCAAATGACGACTAAAAAACTATAGCAAAAATCACGGGAAGTTAGGTTTCTAACCATTTAGAGCAAAGGGCGCATTATAAAGTAATGGTATTCTCAGTTTTAAAAAAATATCAAAGTTGATATATGCAAATTTAATGAATTATCTGCTCTTTCCTGTCGACTGCTTCGAATTTGAGATAAATACACGCATGTCAGTGTTAGGATGCATTGCACCAAAGTGTTTCTTTTTGCTCTTTATTTGAATAAAACATTTCCATCAGCATAAAGCAACACTTCGTTTCATTGGCTCCGCTTACTATGGTTTATTTGATCGACGATTGTGATTTCCTTTGCGTTATAGTTAGCGACCCGTCGTCATGTATATGTTATTTAGGTTTTAACTAATTAGCAATCAGGAACAGAGCCAATGAACAGTCTTTTTTAAGAATGGAGCAAAGAAGAGCTAAGATTCTCTCGTAATGCGAACAGAAACATATTGGTGCGATGCATAATAAGACTGAAGACAGATAACTTAAAATGACGCTTGTAGTTGAAGTCCTTCATCTGCTAGCGCTATATGATACAAATTGAAATTGAAACTGACAGTGTGAAGCAGATCATTGCAACTGATGCTATATACTCGGATGTTATTTCATCTTTCACTTGAATAATTTGTCAAAAGTATTTGAAAAATATTTATAAAAGTAGGCTTATGATGAGAAAAAAATTTACACAATGGGTCTCTCATATTTTTACAGATAAGCATAAAAAATGGTACGCGTATAAATTTGTCCGCAGTCATTATCAAAATTAGTACATTGCGATACAAAAGTTTAGACAAAATTGTTACTCGCGACAAAGTGATGAATTTATGTTCACCATAAAAAAATTAGATTATTATGTTTGGATTTCTGACGTCAAGGAAAAACCGAAAATTGTTCTGCTTAGTCGCATAGTGTATAGTGTCATTTTTGTTTATGGATTCTTAGGGACCTGTCGTACAAATTCCTGTTTCCATGACTCCAACCCATAATACCTCCTTCGTTACCTAATATGGCACTAGATTAAAGAACGTTAAAATTTGATCACATCCTCCATTCAGCCCTGGTCTCTGCCGTTTTGATTTCTTTGCCGAACAGCTAATCAAGGATGTCTAGAGAGGCCGATTTTTCGAAAGCCACCAAATTATTGGAAGCCCCTAACCGGTGTCTGAAGAGTGTTTCTTTATCGACCTATAACTCTGCTATTCAAAGACCGATAAATTGCAAAGAGGCTCAAAGAGAATATCTTGAGCGGTGGTGTTGGATGTAAGCTGCAACTTTGATATTTTGGTTGAATTCAATACAGCAAATAAATTCTTAGTACTCATTGTTTATAAATTCCCTTATATATAGATGGATAATAAAAAAAGAAATTACATCTAAAAGGAAAATTATACACATTAAACTTTTGGTGCGGTTTGGAGTGTCAAGCTGTTACTTTCTTTAATGAATTCCAACGAAAACAATACAAAGTTAGGGCAGCCCAAACAATTTATGTGTTTGATTATAAAATGAAATAATTTTTTCTTACTTTCAGTTGGAGCACATCCAGTAACTGGGTGACACGGTGTACACAGGTTACATGACTCTCTGCAGAGCTTTCCATAAAGTTCTGGAGGGCATGGGGTGCAGTTAACACCATATGTTCCTAGCCAACATTCTTTTAAAAATGTTCAAAATCCATTAACTTGATTTCTTTTAATGAATTAAATTCAATATTTTTGAAAGTAAATTTTTAATTTGATACCAAAATTAAATTACTAACCATTATGAATTAGTTTCAAATTTCTTGTTATACAAGTGTAGATCAAAGACTATTAAGGTACTACACTGTATATTATCATTTGTGAAAAAAATATAAAAATAAAGATATAAAATATTTGTCTCTCTATGCCTGGTTAGTGTTGTTAAAATACATTTCAGTACGTTTTTTTTTTTTATATCATTGTAATTCTTTTTCAGTTTTAATTGTTGAGTTATCAAAACCATTTCCCTTTGTGATCCAAGTATGATCTCTTTTCAAAAGCACTTTTACCTAACAATATATAAAATATGTTAAAGAAGTTATAGTTAATGGATTAATGTAAAAACTATTTAAACACAAATACAACGTAAGATAAGATCAAACGTACATCCATCTCTCAAATATGCTCTTTGATTATTCAATTATTTTCTTGGAGTTAAAAAACTCATTTAATCTCTTTTAGGTTTTTCCATTGTAATTTATACTTCCGTCTTGTGAAAAGAAATCTGCTGACAAAGCAGGTAACAACATTGTCTTTGTTTGTAAGGCTCATCATATAAATTGTATTTGTTAAGAACTTGGATTTTACTCTACAAGTGGTAATCCAACTAATACACATATTTTCTTTTCTAAGGAAATTATTCAAAATCACAGTTGTGGAATACTTGTCAGTTTTGGAATATCTTTAATATCCCAAAGAACAAAAAAGATTTTGAACTATAACATATATATTCCGTTGTATATTGGATTCCGAAACTTCATAAGAATATTTACAAACAAAAAACATAGCGAGTTCCAATAAATGTTCGACCAATCCTCTTTCTTTACTCCTCATTAAGATATTAACGGCAGTGAAGGAGAAACTTCAAGAGTTTATGTGCAACAATATATTCAAGAAGTGGTGTAAATCAGATGTGGATACTTAAAAATTCAGAGGAACTTTAATTTTGGACCATTTGAAATCCTAAGATTTTACCAAAATCAACAGCTTAAAAACCTACGACTTTTCAACTTTATACAGAGCCATTCCCCACGATAAATTAAAGTCCAGGCTTTTCGATAACATTGACAGCTGCTTTTTCAATAAAAATGGAACTTTTAAATTTACTTACCTTGTCATTTGTCATTAGCAAAATCATTTTGTTAAAATAACATTCTGATTGTACACACAAGTACTCTGAAGGCGACATCAAAAAGATGCTTGAATTTCTGATTGACAATACATTGTATCTTCGAAGGTCATTCAAAAGTTCGTAGACTTTCGTCCTAAATGTTTTATTTAACGTCATATTATATCCAAATTTGGTACGCATATTTTAACAATAAATTTAAATAATTTGAGTTAAAAATTAGAGTATATCTTCATGTTTATAAAAATTATCAAAGCAAAATTGCAAAACAGCGAAAATGGGGTTACGGAGCAACATCAAAATTGAGTACTTTACTAATTTTCACTTTATAGTATCTATAGCCATACCACTAATAAATGGAGCTGAAACGAAATAGAATTTACTTGTTTAAATTAAGTTTTATTGTATTACCTGAGATGCTACAAGGTAATGTAATATATCGCTCCGTTTAAAAGAGATCAGTTTCTAAATACTTATTTACGTGATTAAAAAGAGGAAAAAGAAAACATCAGAGGAAGTCACGGAGCAGCGAGAAGCAATAAAATCGTGCTTTGCATTCGGAAACTTCATTAACAAAATTATATAATTCTGTATAAACCAGGAAATGTATAAAAAATAAGCCGTGTATTTGTATAAAATGGTAAATACAATTTTTGTGTGGTAGCAACTTTGTTTCGGACGATGGGTAATTCATAAAGAAACGGTTTATAGTTAAAATTCTTATCAAAAGAGTTAGGATCGTAATTAAATGTGATCTGCGTTTCACTGTTGCGGATCTAATAGAGTGACACGGTAAAGAATTTGAAAGCACTGACAATCTAGTTCAAACATTTGCTCAATTGTTAGCAAACTAGGTATTAAGTGCTATGAAAACGTTTTTATGATAAGAGAGAACGCAACAAACCGTGTATATAATTTAAAAGGAAAGTAATTTTGAGAAACTTTCTCGTCGTTTTTTTTTTACTTTACAATGTCGATTACACTGTGCTCAATGGTAACAAAACATGTTGCTTTAAAAATTGGATAACATGAGTTCTATTTAATCAAATGGAATGAAACTTCACACTTCGACAAAATTAATGTTTTTATTTACGAAAATGTGTTGATCTATAATCTTGCTATAATAATATGGCGACCAGGAACATTGTCTACGTATTTTTTAATGACCCTCGTATGTTGTTGTTGTTGTCCAGGTCTTCCAAAAATCTATTGGAATTTCCATGGGTACCATTTGCGCAATTAGCAGACCTATTTTTGTATTCATAGGAAGCAGAATTTGTGCAAATCTTATGCGTTAAAAGAAAAAAAAACTTGTTGAGGCCTTCAACTCGACCTTTAGGTATATCGATGACGTACTGTCAATTAACAATGGTCATTTCCATACTTATGTCGATACGATATATCCTGGTGAGCTTGAGATAAAAGATACCACAGAGTTTGACACATCTGTTTCACATTTGCCTCTTTTACTTGAAAAAGACGTTAATGGTAATATAACAACCAAGCTCTATGATAAAAGTGATGACTTTAACTTTTCTATCGTCGAGTTCTCTTACTTATGTAGCAATATACCTTTCTCACCTGCATACAGAGTTTATATATCTCAGTTGATTCGATACACAAGAGATGTTTTATGTATGAGCAATTTCTTAAAGGAGGTAGATTATTGACAAACAAGTTGATGAAATAAGAATATCAGCAGTCTCGTTTAAATGCATCATATCGTAAATTCTATGGTCGATACAATGACTATTCAGCGAATGTAATTTATCATTGAGTCAAATGCTGACTGACGTTTTTCATACTACAACTGTAATTGTTAGTCTTTTATTTATACACTGAATTGACGACGGATTTTTCCGTTATTTTCCGATCATGACAAGGAGCACACGGCGGGTGTGAAAACACTTGCTGTGGCCTTCAACTTGACATTTAGATATATTGACGAAGTATTGTCAATTAATTTTGTAGTTTCCATTCTTATGTCGATACGATATATCCCGTTGAGCTAGAGATAAAAGATACTATAGAGTCTAATACATTTGTTTCATAACTGGATATTTTACTTGAAAAAGGGTTTTATAGTAATCTAACAACCTAATTCTATGATAAACGTGATGAGTTTGGCTTTTCTTCCGTCAACTTTCCTTACTTATGCAGGAATAAACCTTCACCACCTGCATACGGATTTATGTATTTTAATTGATAGTCTATTATTTATACAATAAATTGACGATTGATATTTACGTTATTTCCCGATCATGACAAGAAGCACACGGCGGATGTGACCGGTCGGCAAGGGACGCTCCCTCCTCTGATCCCACCTCTGAGGTTTTGGAGGTCCGGTTTGCTCTGCTACTATTTTATATTGCTTTATGGACTTTTGATATTGAATACTGTTCGTTAACTCCCTATATTTCATCCATGTACAATGCAGCAGTAAGTAAAACATATTAATAAATGTAGAGAAATCTTTGGATCAGAAATAACAGTTAGCTCTGAGATTAGAGAATTTTATCGACTGTTAGAAGAATCTAATATAGAGAAAAATGTTCCTATCTTCAGTATTAGCAATTTTTAATAATGAGTGGTGAGTTTTTGCCCGTTTAAAATTAAAAGCCCCATAGGGACAGAAATAATCACCCATGTCCTGAAGTGAAGTTTGTTTTAATTTACAAAAGCAAGTTGATGTAAATATATTATAATACCTTCGCAGGCTTCACCAACTTTGCGGTAGTTTTCACAGCATATCAATGGTTCCCTTTTTAATAACAAGAATTTTTTATTTCATTTATTAGTAAAATATGTAGTTAAAAAAATATAACATGTATCTGTTTACCTGTAATTTTAACTC